>NW_028254178.1:0-64028 GCF_964263255.1 Lissotriton vulgaris
TAACTCTTAAGGGTAGTGAAAGAACAGGAGGATTATCTTCGCAAGCACTTTTTTTGAAAAAAATAATATATTGAGGCTTCAAATGTTAATAATTCTTTAAATTTTTAAAAATGATTGCTAAATGTAATATTGAAATTAAATGTACATAAAAAAGAAAGCCAATCAACATTAAGATCAGGAAGGTAGAGTTAACCACAGAACAGCCAATCAAATGTTTTTCTAAATCTGCGCAAAGAAACGGATTGGTTGGTAATACATCTTCTTATAATGCTTCACAACCAATGAAAAAGAGGTATAGAAAGTTTCTGTTTTTAACATACGAGCAAATCAGATGACCTTGCAAGTACAAGCAGCGAGAGGCAATTATTAAAGATGACTTCCTTTCTCAAGACCCTGAAAGGCTTCTTGCAGAATAAATATGCACTTATCTGCCAGACCCCATTTAATGATTAACTAGGCTCTCAAGCCTAGACACGTCGGAAATCATCTCTCGTCACTTTCTCATCTTCCAGGTTCACTGTGAAAGTGCGTGTCTCCTTCTCTTTTAACTCCTTTCTTTTTCATAGTAATTGTTACTCATACAGTATCCAGCAAATACCCCACAGATGCTACCCCCTGGATTTGCAATAGTAATTGTTACTCATACACTATCCAACACATACTCTACAGATGCACCCTCCTGGAGTTAGAATAGTAATTGTTACCTCTACACTAACCTGCACTTACCCTACAGATGCACCCTGTTCTCTCTTTCAAAATCCAAGCCAGATTTACAACACCCTTGCACCACTTTTGTGCCACTTTTCCCATCTTAAAAGTAATGCGGGAAGCCGGCGGGACCGTGGAGACATTGTGGCTCCCCCCACGATCCCCAACATTTTTTATAAGACACGGGGGATACGGTCCCCGGGAATATTAGAAATTACTGATAAGGGCTATTTTTACGGAAAACTAAAAGTTGCGCAACCAGCGCAGCGCTCAGTGCGGCCCCCTGGTATGCACGCGCTGGATGCACGACTCATAATTTGTAGGGTGTACGACTCCAGCGCCTTTGCTGCACAACTTCTACACGTTTGGGAGCCAGCATTACTTTTCCACATGGCGAGCTACTAACATGCAGCTCCCCATGTGGAAAAGCAATCTAATTTACATTTTGAAAGAGTGAACAGATTTCCTTGCTATGGGAGGGCGAGATGGACACCCCGGGACACTGCAGGAACCGGCTCTCCCACAATGCATAAAGCCCTGAGGAGTGGTGGTCCCCGGGGCTTCAGAGACCTTACAGCCCCCCAACCATTTTCTTTTGTAGGCCCCAGGGGTAACGGGGCCTCAAGTGCTCCAAGAGGGGGGCCAAGCAGTCCCCCTCCCACAATACATAAAGCCCTGGGGTGGTGGTCCCCGCGGCTTTGAGAACCTTCGATCCCTCCCCCCACCATTTTTTTCTTTTTAGCCCCAGGGGGTAATGATCCCTGAGGCTGGGGGGCCCCTCTGGGCCCCACATAAAATGTAATTATTTTGCCACCAGTATTTAACCCACAGGGACTAATTATTAAAAAAACACTGTTTTATTTTATTTATTTTACGGCACAGTCCGCGGACCATACACGCACCTGCCGGGTTTAAAAAAAAAATACAATGTGGACCCTGAGGGTCCTTCTGGGACCCCCTAAGCAGGTCTAGGGGTTACAATTATTTCTACCCTGCCCCCTTTCTCCATTTTGCACACATATTCCACTGACTTCCTCAGCCTCGCTTCTACCGAGGCACAAAATGGCTGCCAACAGTTCCTGGTTTTGAATGTTTACAACCACTTGACAACCAATCAGCATTCAGCGCGCGATCGGGACGGTGCGCTTATGCTACGATAACAATCCTCGCACACTCCGCGGATCTACCGCGCCCATAGACACCATATAAGCAAAAGGCATAAGTCGGAACTGAGGACTACCTCTTTGCCAAATGTGGCGTAATTCTGTTCAGCCGTTCGAGCTGTAGCTGTGGCTAAAGTTCCTATGGGAAATTGCATGGGGAAAACACGTTTTGGGACCCTCCTTTTTTTCTCGGCCCCCACTTGACTAATCACCCCGAAACTTTCAAGATGGAGTGGACTAGAGCTGGCCAAACAATTGGAAAATTTCACCAAGATTCATCAATCGGCGCCAAAGTTATTGGGAATAGAATGTTGCGGATTTCCTATGCATAATAGGTCCTAACTATAACTACCGAAAGCCAGTAGGTAATATATATCACCTCAAAGAGAAATACTCGAGAGAAGAAAGGAGATTGGTCTGGCCCAACGCCGGCACCCGCTGAAGAGCGATCCTGCTACAAGACCACATTGAACCAAAATATATATATATATATTCACTGAAAAAACCATAGGTTATAGACCATATATAGTTAGGAATTCGCATTTACAAAACCTTATTTTACTCACACAAAACCATTGAAATTCCATATATAGTTAGTTGCACTAACTATATATCGCGCACCCGCAATCCACTGCTGATGATGTCACATATTACATCATTTATGACATGGTCAGTGACATCACTGATGACATCACTGATGACATCTCAAATTACATCACTGATGACATCACTGATGACAACATCCAGTGACTGTATGTTTCTGTAAAGTTAAAATATGTCTCAGTGAATTTTCAAGGTTTTGTAAATGCTAATTCCTAACTATATATGGTCTATAGCCTATGGTTTTTTCAGTGAATATATATATATATACATACATATATAAACATATATCAGCTGTATATCTATATAAATACAAACATAAATGCATGCATACATATACTTATATGCATACAGATGCATGTTATTTACATGAAAGTTGAAAAAACACTAATAAAAGCAAAGCTAAAAAGCCACCTCATTACAAACAGAATGGCTTTAACTTAAACGAGGGCGAGATCTATTGGATTTTCAATGCTTGTTTACTTTGGTTCCATCAAGAAGGCATTCAGATGTGTCACACATTTGCCATAAATTCTGAATGTTAGCACTCTAGTTGCACATTAGATCACTGTAGTAAAGCTACTGCTTACCAGGGACGTCTGCTGCTGGTATTCAAAGTGCATGTTTCAGTCTGCATGTCAGAATTTTTTTAATGAAATAGAAGAGGATTTGAGAAGTCACTCAAAATGATCCCTAATTTTTCTTTCTGAAGCACTAATCATACTTTCTATGGCAAAATTAACCCCCTCATGTTGTTCCTTTTTAAATTGAGTGTTTTCAGACTTACCACTTCATTCCAATCAAGATGGCTTCAGGTGTGCCATACCTTTGTAATAAGTAGGACTGTTAGCACTCTAGTTGGTCTTTAGAACACTCTGGGGCATTCTGTCATTGGGCTATACTTGGGCTACATCTGGGTGATATTTGGGCTACATTTGGGCTCTTTTGTCTCTGGTGGCCATTTTGGGAGACTGCATGTCAGAATTTTTTAATGAAATAGAAGAGGATTTGAAAAGTCACTCAAAATGTGCCCTAATTTTTCTTTCTGCAGCACTAATAATACCTTCTATTGCATAATATACCCCCTCATTTTGTTCCTTTTTAAATTAAATGTTTTAAGAGTTACCACTTTATTCCCATCACGATGGCTCCAGGTGTGCTATACCTTTGTAATAAGTAGGACTGTTAGCGCTCTAGTTGTTCTTTAGAACACTCTGGGACATTCTGTCATTGGGCTATACTTGGGCTACATCTGGGTGATATTTGGGCTACATTTGGGCTCTTTTGTCTCTGGTGGCCATTTTGGCAGACTGCATGTCAGAATGTTTTAATGAAATAGAAAAGGATTTGAGAAGTCACTCAAAATGTGCCCTAATTTTTCATTCTGCAGCACTAATCATACTTTCTATGGCAAAATATACCCCCTCATGTTGTTTCTTTTTAAATTAAATGTTTTAAGAGTTACCACTTTATTCCAATCAAGATGGCTTCAGGTGTGCCATACCTTTGTAATAAGTAGGACTGTTAGCGCTCTAGTTGTTCTTTAGAACACTCTGGGACATTCTGTCATTGGGCTACACTTGGGCTACATCTGGGTGATATTTGGGCTACATTTGGGCTCTTTTGTCTCTGGTGGCCATTTTGGGAGACTGCATGTCAGAATGTTTTAATGAAATAGAAAAAGATTTGAGAAGTCACTCAAAATGTGCCCTAATTTTTCATTCTGCAGCACTAATCATACTTTCTATGGCAAAATATACCCCCTCATGTTGTTTCTTTTTAAATTAAATGTTTTAAGAGTTACCACTTTATTCCAATCAAGATGGCTTCAGGTGTGCCATACCTTTGTAATAAGTAGGACTGTTAGCGCTCTAGTTGTTCTTTAGAACACTCTAGGAGGCTGCAGTAGAACACAAAGGAATCAACTGACAGTCTCTGTCCTTGTTGGATGTACATGTTTTACTGAGAATGTCAGACTTCATTTTCACATGACTGAGAAAGATAATGTGAATTTACAGAAAATATGCTTTCAGTTTAGCTTATAGATCCCCTTCCAAACCACTGTGGGAAAATCATGAGATATTAGTTTTCTTTCAAACAATATTCATGATATCACAGCAGAAGGTTTTTTCACATGGTAAAATCACCTTAGAACCCACCACAATTCCTAAAACGAGTATGGTACCATCAACAAATGATTTATAATGTAACTAAAGTCCTAAAACCCTCTATTAACTACAATGCTTTTTAATGAGGTGCTATCATGTATATTGGTCCCAAGATGGCTGCCAACACTTCTTGGATGAAGTGCTGACAGCCAATCAGATCAGATGTGTGGTTAGGCTCCGCCCAGATATATATCTTTTTTTTAACCTAAATTACTCAAAATCCACTGGAGCACATATATTGAGACCTAGCAAAGGCACATCAGGCTAACAGTCCCTACAATTTTGCCAAGTTTCGTGCAAATCCATTCAGCCGTTCGAGCTAAAAGTGAGGCCAACCGCCCTATGGAAATTAACATGGGAAAAACGCGTTTTGGGACCCCCCTTTTTTCTCGCCCCCCCCTTGATGAAACCCCCCCAAATTGTCAGGGGCTGCTCAGAAACAAAATGTTCCATTTTCCTGAAAATTTCAGCCAATTCCGTCCACAAACGCCAAAGTTATTAGACATAGAATTTTCAAAAATCCCATAGAGAAAAAATCCTAACTATATATACCTACTGGCGACCGCCAGTAGGTAATATATATATATATATATATATATAAAATTTTAAAATGATTTAAAAAAACATTTATAGTTTATTAATTGTTTTAAAGTAAATATATATACATATATATATATATATATGTGTATATTGATTATTATGTATATTGATTATTATGTATGTGTGTTGGAAAACATTTTTTATTACGTGTATTTGTTATATTTGTTAAAATGTATATTAAATCCACTTTATTTTTTTGATGTATTTTATTATTTAATATATTTAATGTTTATTATTTTATTATATATATATATATATATATATATATATATATATATATATATATATATATATATATATATATATATATTTATTTATATATATATATATATAATCGATATTTGTACAACTATATTTTTAATATTAACATTATTTTTTCAATATTTTTGCACTTACCGGTTTAAGTATAGGAGTGGATATTTTGCATTCTATATTTTTTCATCGATATTTGTTACTTCTATATTTATTGTGATCAAGGCTCCCTGGAACCAAAATGCGTAATGCTGCTGGTGCTTATATGAATTCAAAAAATAGTAATCTGCACTTACTTGCAGTCCGTGCTCCTGTGCCTGCCTGCTTGTGGAGATCAGAGGTTGGAGTTTTTTGCGAGATATATATGTATGCATTTATATTTTTATATAATTTTAAAATTATAAAATAAAATAACATGTATAGTTTATTAATTGTATTAAAGGATATATATATATATATATATATATATATATATATATATATATATATATATATATATATATATTTTTTTTTTTCTCCATCCTGACAGCGTTAAGCAAACAGGCACCGACTCCGTGAGAACTGTTGGCACAGATGGCGTTTATTCCATTCAACAAAGGTCAGACGCGTTTCGGCGGTACAACCGCCTTGTTCACTGCATACAAAGCTCTGCCAATTTTCACCTTTTAAATACAAGTTAATGCATTCTCCCATGGTTGCCGATGGCTGGATTCCATGACATTGCAGTTTAAGTTAAAAACACAGTGCATATATAAATATTTACACAAATGTGAAAAAATCAAATAATACACCAAATCAATGCTTTTGAGTTAATTTGTGGCACTCAAGGATTTAGCAAAAAAAAACTGTAATTAAACACTGTTTCCCAAATTCCACACCTGACTTTGTGAACTAAGTTACGGCACAAATGGTCACATGGCACGGACATAGAAGTTATAATATATGTCTAATTTAAACCTTCAATTCACTCCTAAAACTGTTCCCAAATGCATATTAACCTCATGAAGGGTATTTGGAAACAGTTACGCTAGCCCCAAGGAAATGGAGAGTATCTCTGTGCCTATCTCTGTTACGTATAGGTATACAGCTCTCCTCTTCTGTGTCCCTGCGCTTATGTAAATCATAAAAATGCATAAAGCAAAATTAATAAAGGACATAAGCTTTCCAAAATAGAACAATATAACAATAAGAGGCTAAACCATCATTGATCTACCGTGGGGGCTCAGTGTATGTTACATGTATGATGCTGTTGCTAAAACTATCTAGCCCTAGTGGGCCTGTATAAATGAAGGTAAAATTATGTACAAATGCCAAGGACACTCTATGATCTAAATACCATATAGAAAAAAAGGTGTTGCCAAGGGGAGCTAAAGGAGAATAAATCATGAATTTTACACAATAATAGAGGGAACTTTTAAGCTCAGAGGGCCGGATTAGGGCGATACGGAACTGATCAGCAAACATATTTACAGGTGCACATTGAGAGCTTCGTCGGCATTCATCCCTTGTGGGATTTTGGAGTTGAGGAGAATAATGTACCTTGACTCAAGTCTCCCTAATGCCAGTTGCCTATTACCTCCCCTTGGGTTCTTAGGAACATTGTCAATGACAAAGTAGGTGAGGTCTTGGGCCTTTTGTGCATGGCATGAATTAATATGTTCTGCCACTGGGTAAGATTGATCATCATTTGCAATGGCCCTCAGATGCTGCAGGATGCAAATATGAACAGGGTAAATGGTCCTCCCTACATAGAGTTTATTGCAAGTGCACTGTAGTATATATACGGCGAATTCTGTTTTACAGTTGTAGCTGCCAAGTATGATATAAGGTGTTTGTCTAAAAGGCATTTTTATTGATTTGGTATTTGTGCCGTGCTTGCAGGCTTTACACCTACTGCACTTGGTAAACCCTTTAGGTGATTGTATCCAGTTTTGGGTTCTGACTATGGCTGGTGCATTTCGCACCAGCTGATGGGGCATTTTTTTACCCATCTGAAACTGATCGAATGGAATTTTGGGCACGTAGGGCCTAATACTGGATCACTCCGTACGGAGTTCCAGTGTCTGTAGAGTATCTTCCTGAAGGTGGTGTGGTATGCATTAAACCCTGTAATCAATCTTGGGGTATCTGTTGCTTCAGTCTTCTTCTTACTTATTCTTGTGGTTAAATAGTAAGTCTTCTCTTGTGACTTTCTCCCTCCTGCTCTTGGCTTTGGTTAGAATTTCTGGCGTGTAACCCCTGCTTCCTTCCTAGTTTGTCAAAAAGCTCATTTGTAGATTTGTGCAGGCCCCCCTCTGTGCAGCAGTTACGCCTCATCCTGAGGCATTCAGCATAGGGTATATCCTCTTTGGCACTGCTGTGGTGAAAACTGTTGACTGAACCAACAACACAAATGCCAGTACTGGACTAACTTAATTTCTAATAGCCAAAGATCTGTTGTGAATAAAACATATCAGTCTGATGTAACATTTGTTACTAATTTATTTCAATAATTTTTTCAAAAGATTTCTTATTTTTTTCAAAAGAATTTCTTGTGCCTATCCCAAATATATACAAAATATACAAATAGATACAAATTTTTACAATACAGATCATAAACCACTATACAACACATCCACGCTGAATCTTTCACACAACAGACATACCAATCATATTCCTATAAACAAAACTAATACCTCTGAGGTATGGGTCCGTGCCAATATAAACATTTCATTAAATCATATAATGCAGTATACATTGTCATTTATAATGTTGAGAACACCAATAATTGGTCAGAACAGATCGTATTGTGTTTGACTCAGTACTTTAGATTTTTAAGACTGACACTGGACCTACGAGGTCTTCGAGATGTGGCCTTCCTGACCGAGACCTGGTGGAATGACTCTGCGGCGCCCGACATCGACATACCCATCCCGGACGGCTACAAGGTCACCCGCAGGGATCGCGCCAATGGAACCAGAGGAGGAATAGCCATCGTCCACAAATCCACCCTCAAGGTCACCACCCATGCAGATGACACCCTCAACACCGCCAAACACCTGCACTTCCGGATCCACACCGACCCCAACACCACCCTCAGAGGAACACTAATCTACAGAACCCCGGACTCCGGGCCCAGTTCAGCGACTCCATCGCCAACCTTGCCATCACCCACGCACTCGCCTCCACGGAATACATCCTCCTTGGTGACCTGAACTTCCACCTCGAGAACAACAACACCAACTCCTCCACCCTGATTTACAACCTCGCCAACCTCGGCCTCAGACAACTCGTCACCGCACCCACCCACACCACTGGCCACACGCTGGATCCCATCTTCTCCACAGGCACCCACGTCGCCTTCGACCACACCACCAAACTCCACTGTACCGACCTCCGCTGCATCCATTTCACTTTCAAGAAACCAACCATGCACCACCGCACCCAACAGATGCCTCGCCGCTGCTGGAGCAAAGTCACCGAAGACTGGCTGATCACCACCCTCGCCCAGAACCCACCGACTGACCCCACCAACCAAGACGCCGCAGCCAGCAACCTCATATAGTGGATCAACGACTGCGCCAGCATCCTCGCCCTGCTCAAGAAACCCTCCAACAACCACGCCAGCAAGAGAGTCACCTGGTTCACCGACGAGCTCCAGACCTCCAAACGTGCATGCCGGAAACTGGAGAAAATATGGCTCCACGAACGCACACCGGACAACCACGCAGCCCACAAGGACGCCACCCGCAGACATCACCACCTCATCAGATTAGCCAAGAGATCCTCCTTCAAAGACCGCTTGGATAACAATGCACACGACAGCAAAGAGCTCTCCAGCATCGTAAAGTAACTCTCCAACCCCAGTGCCAACGCCATTGTCATCCCGCCCTCACAAGAACTGTGCGACTCACTAGCCATTTTCTTCCTCCACAAGATCGCTGACATCCACAACAGCTTCAACACCACGACCGCCCGACTACGCCAGACTCCACCTCCCTTGTGAACACCACCAGCGCTATCCGCCTGACCTAGGGGTCTAACGTCAACGACGACGGGACACGCAAGGTCATGAACTCCATCCACTCAGGATCTCCGTCAGACCCATGCCCACACCACGTATTTAACAAAGCAGACGCAGCCATCGCACCCCAACTACGGAAGATCATCCCTCATCCTCCTGGACCTGACAGCTGCCTTCGACACGGTCTGCCATCGCTCTCTAAAGACACACCTCCTTGAAGCCGGAATCCAAGAGTAGCCCTTGACTGGACCACGTCCTTCCTCTCCGGCAGAACCCAGAGCGTCCGCCTCCCACCCTTCCAATCTGAAGCCACCGACATCATCTGAGGCATCCCCCAGGGCTCATCCCTCAGCCCGACGCTGTTCAACATCTACATGGCCCCCTCGCACAAGTGGCCCGCCATCACAACCTCAACATCATCTCCTACGCCGACGACACCCAGCTTATCCTCTCCCTAACCAAAGACCCACACACCGCCAAAACCAACCTTCACGAGGGAATGAAGGCCGTCGCCGACTGGATGAGGAGCAGCCGTCTGAAGCTGAACTCGAACAAGACAGAGGTACTCATTCGCAGACCCACCCCCTCAGCCTGGGACGACTCCTGGTGGCCGACCACACTGGGAACAGCACCAACACCCACCGACCATGCATGCAACCTATGATTCATCCTGGACTCCCCCCTCACCATGTCTAAGCAGGTCAACGCCGTCTCCTCCTCCTGCTACAACACCCTCCGCATGCTCCGCAGGATCTACAAGTGGATCCCGACCGAAACAAGACGAGCGGTGACACAGGCCCTCGTCAGCAGCAGACTGGACTACGGTAACGCACTCTACGCAGGAATCCCAGCCAAACACCTACGACAACTACAACGCATCCAAAACGCCTCCACCCGACAGATCATCAACGTCCCCCGCCGCAGCCACGTCACCCCCCACCTGAGGGACCTACACTGGCTCCCCGTCGACAAGAGGATCACCTTCAAGCTCCACACCTACGCACACAAAGCACTCCACAACGCCGGACCAGCCTTCCTGAACAGCAGACTCAGCTACACCCCCACCCGCCAGCTCTGCTCCGCCAGTCTCGCCCTCGCCGCTGTCCCCTGCATGTAACGAACAACCTCCAGCAGCAGATCCTTCTCCTACCTTGCCGCCAAGACCTGGAACACCCTACCTACCGACATACGGCAAACCCAAGACCTACTCGCCTTCAGAAGACTCCTCAAGACCTTGCACTTCGAGCAGTAGCAGCACCCCCTCCCCTCAGCGCCTTGAGACCCTCACGGGAAAGTAGCACGCTCTACAAGTACTCTGATTGATTGATTGATTGATTGATTGATTAACTACAGGCATATTCCTCCCTTTACTGGTAAGAACTATGCATAGTCCTGGACATAAACATTCACTCCACTCACTGAGTTGCAGGAATTTGGGAACGCTGTGCTACGTGTGTAACCCGGAGTTTCCACTAAATTCCCCCATCAGGCATGTGCTGGAATTTTTTTTCATTGGCAAAAGTGAGGCTTGTTTTGGCATGCACTGGCTAGCGCGACAAGAATTGCTGGTCGTTCAGGAGCTTACACAAGATTTTCCGCCCACTACTGTGGCTTCTTGCCCCAATGGCGTCCTACAACACAGTTATCATGAGGAGCGTGAGCGACTGCAGCGGCACCGCGAGCAGATTCTCTACTCGAGAAGCATCTAAATCTACTCAAAAATATGTCTTGGAGTTAATATTCTATTCCAACAGACCGTTCAGGTTTTTTTTTAGTGCGAGAAGCTTTTTTTAATTTAGCTTTTTTTTCAACAAGAAGGAAGTGCCCCAGACACTTCCCGTTCCTACCCAGCAGGCTCCTCCCAACGCTTTGCTCATCTCGTGGTGATTTTCATTTTGATTTCACTGTGGAAAGATCACTATCTTTGTCTGTTGCATATATACCATTGGATTTAGGAACTTTACTTTTGTGATAACAAACTTTTGTGTATTGGTGTTGTTTGTTTGATGGAGAGCATGCACTTATTTGGACTTTTAGTTAATTTTTACATTTCATTGTGGTGGGAGGCCTAGAGTTTTGTAGGGAATTAATTATTTATTTGCTTTTCATTCTTTTTTTATAAGTTTCCACATGTCAGTGCATTGTCTCCATGTTCGTTAAATTTGTACTATTCATTTATATGACTATGTGGAACCACCGTATTTCGCTAATTCACCTTAGCACATCGCACTTTATTTCCAGAGTTGGAAGCAACGAAAGCACGTCGCCCCTTCTTTCCGAGAAAAGCCCCAGAGCACATTGCGGCAGGAGCAGCACGCATCACGAACTCGCGCCAGGGGCGCATAAAGTGAGCTTCGCCCCCCTGTGAAGCCCGGGCCAAGGGTGGGCTCGTCTAAGCCCGTCAGAGCCCGGAGGAGGCTAGGCTGAGCCCCCCTTTTGGTTGTGTGTACAGGCTCTCTAAATAAATAAATACTGATTTGGACATTCCCTTTGGGTAATGGGTGCCCCAGATGCATGAAAGACGAGTAAGACATTTTCACCTATTATTTATGAACTGGGGGATCGCTTTGCGTAAGACTATATCTAGCCGATATTGCACATGAATATTCAATAGAAACTGTGATTCACTTGTATTGTTGTTCAAGTACTGGTGGTCCAACCTGGTAAAAGAAGGTGATTTGAATTATTGATATATTTGACTGAGTTGGGCTATTAGGATGGGGAAAAGTAAGATCACAGATAGCCATTTGCCGGAACCCCTTAGTAAGCCCAAAAATGTGAGTTTGACTTTGCACAGTTATCTTACTGGTGTTGTTGGTGCTATTGAAAAGCAAATTTCTTTGGCGGAAGAAACATTGAATATGGATCCTCTAGGATTGAAAATTAATGATAAAGTACAAAGTGTCGTAGATAAAGGGGTGGGTGAAAACTGCATCTTGGGTAACAAGGTTGATGAGGTATCAAAAAATGGTTGTATACAGATTATTTCCAACGACATCTCAATTAGTGATTTGGAGTGGGGAACTTTACCTCCCCCTAAAAGATCTTGCAATTCCCAAACAATAGTTAGCTCCGAGATTACCACAAGTACCACGCATATTAACCCCTCAGAACCTAGAGCGCCCAAAATATACTAAAAAAAACAGCAGGGCAAAAAAGGTAAAACTCGAACGAGTACGGATTATACTCCTCATTCAAATGGCTGCCATGTATCCCCAGTGATATTGGGAATGTGACTAATTTATTAACAATATTTTGTCAGGCAGGCTGGACAAGATTGATGCCAGTCTGGTGAAAGTACTCGGAAATCAGAACCTGGGCGAGTTATTAGGCAGGGAAGAGTCGACTACTAACATGGGGGTAAGAGGGAACAGAAGACATATGGGTGAGAGACAAGTGTGTGAGTTATCAACAAGAG
Organism: Lissotriton vulgaris; assembly: GCF_964263255.1. Taxonomy (NCBI): domain Eukaryota; kingdom Metazoa; phylum Chordata; class Amphibia; order Caudata; family Salamandridae; genus Lissotriton; species Lissotriton vulgaris. The sequence goes on from NW_028254178.1 coordinate 12,913, forward strand.
TTTCCCTGACCCCTTTCTCCCACATGGAAAGCACAACTAGCCCACAAAATTTAAATCTACCTCCTGCCGCCACAGGATATTGGCTAATATTGCCCAGGTAAAGCAAATCTTGGGTCTCGTTGGGGAACAAAGTCATACATTGGCTGGGGAGTAGGATAGGATTTGCCAATGTTATGTTTAAAGAATTTAAGACGGTAAGGAGAATCGGTGGGTTGGAAACAGCAGGAAATCTTTCCAAGGAGACTGTGCTGCCCTTACATTTGGAACCCCATCTCTAGTAAGAGAAATTCTAAGTAGAGCCTGGGATAAAAATATCTCCCACACTGGTATTAATGTTCTACCGCTGTTTTTTTTTTATCAGCCCAAGCATAGTACAAGGCAAAATGAAGATTTTTCATTTACACAGGGTTTGAATACCCAACTTATAATCTAGAGGTCTTGAATAGATTCGCGTCCCTTCACACATTGGACGATATTGATTGACTACCTAATCAATCAAAGCAGAGTGTGCTAAAAAGAAGTCTAAATATACAGATTACCTGTGACCCCTACATGATTGAGCAGGTTTTTGTACCAATTATCGAACAGAAGGTACCATACTGTAGTGGTCATCAGGATTCTGGGTCAAGATGTACAACTAGTGGTACACTGGTACAGAGTCGGGAAAGTAAACTTAGTAGAGCTGCACAGGTTATGTTAGAACCCATGTGCCAGACCAAATCTGTCCTGGGTCCAGCATTATCTAAGAGCGTCTCTTTGAGGGTACTTTTTGGGAATATCCCAGATTTGCGTAATAAACGGAATAATTCCATCTGGGTGGATTTTATCGAGAAATGTAACATCTTGTGTGTACAAGAAACTTAGGTGGTAGATGAAATTCATATAAGTGGATTTAAGACGTACCATACTCCAGCAGTTCATTCAATACATGGGAGACCTAAAGGAGGAATTTGTATTCATGTTTCTAATCTGGTTAGGGTACTTAATATAGAAATGTTAAAAACTGAAGTTTATTATCAAATAGTCCTGATGCACATAGATTGCAAATGTACTTTGGTTTTGATTAACTTCGACAATAATCCACCAAAAGAGCAACTCAGGGTAATCTTGAAGATGCCTAATCAAGACATGGTTAAAATAAAGGAAGTTAGGGACTGTGATGTGATTACCATCTGGTGAGGTGATTTTAATATAGGTGTATGTCCTCCAGGTGGGGAGGGCAACTGTGGACTAACATTAGTAGATAATGAACCCCTGATTCATTTTTTGCATTCTTACCTTGGGGACTTACTGTATGAGATTTTATTCCCACATGACCTTGGTTTTGTGAACCATCTGTGTTCCCCTAGAGTGGACTTCGAGCATACTTTTATCGGTAGGGGACTAGAATCAACAATAGATTTTATAATCGGCCCTAACTGTTATGCTACCGATATTTCAAACTGTAAAATTCATAAAAACGTAATAAGTGATCATTTACCATTAAGCATTAGTATTACATTTCCAACTAAGTTAGAATGACAATACAATCACCAAATAGCTTGGACACAGAATATATCACTGGGTAAGTTAAATGGACACACCATGTGATGGTCTAGCTGTAACCCAGAGGAGTTAAGTAAACAAATTGTAACCAAGGCCTAAAATCCAATCTTAACATATTTGGAGGAATTTACCCCACATGAAGATACATTAGTAGTATTTTCTCAAATAACATCAGTTATTCAAAATCTATTTAGGGTGGAAAGTAAAGGTACACGTACTTGTAGTCAGGGCTGGTTTGATACTAACTGTACTAGAGCTTATACGAAGCTAAAGGTGGCTCTTCATAAAACAGTGAGGGACAAGGAGGAAATTAGAGAGAGCAGGAAGGTATACAATCAAGCACGGAGAATAAGGAGGAAGGAGTTATAAGATAATGCACGGGTTAACCTTCATAAAGCCTCCCTGAGTAAAGATAGTGCCTCTTTCTGTCGGGCAGTGAATGCACCATTCTTTAGTAAGTCTAACAACCCGTCGGGAGAGGCTGCAGTAGAAGAGAAGAAATGGGTTGATTTTTTCTCTGGTGTCTATATTTCACAGGAAGATACTAAAAGGAAAACAGTTCCTCCGAGTCAGCTTTGGGGATGTTCCCATGCTATTTCATCTATCGATCTCCAATTTACACAAGAGGAGGTCATTGGGACGATAATTGCAAGTAAGAGTGGAAAGGCCCCCGGTCCAGATGGGGTGCCAATAGATTTGTTTAAATCAAATCTTCCACTCTGTACTCTGCTAATAACATGGGTTCTTCAAGCCTGTTGTGTGAAGGGCTATATCAAGACATGGTCGGAGTCAATAATCATACCCATTTTTAAGAAGGGGGCTCGGGAAAATCCTGCCTGCTACAGCCCAATATCTTTTTTAGACTCCCCGAGGAAGATAGCAGGAAGGATTGTTTTAAACCGACTTCAAACTTGGGCAGAGGAAGCTAACATTTTAGCGGATGTGCAGTATAGTTTCAGGCAGGGACTGAGAACTACGGAGCAGGTTCTTAATCTTCACATTTTAATAGGAAACTATACCCAGGCTAAAGTAGGAATATTCTATTTAGCTTTCATAGACCTCACAGCTGCTTTTGACCACTACTGGTTCAGTTTCTGCGACTATTGAATAGTGGGGCGACCGCTAAGGTTTGATAAGGAACCAAAGGGGAGTGTACTGTGTTGTTTAGAGTAGAGAGGGGGGTTAGACAGGGCTGTGTCCTGGTTCCATTCTTGTTTACCCTTTATACAAACACCTTGGAACAAGAATTGGTGGAAAAGGTGAAGGGCCCACCTATATTAACTACCAAACGCCTTATAGTCTCCCTTCTCTACGCAGACGAGGCAGTACTAATGGCCCGCACTCAGATCGGCCTACAAAAAGTCCTCGCTTCCTATGCCATTTTTATGGGCAATTTAGGCCTAAAACTGCACGCTAAAAAAACATATGTCATGACTTGTGGCAAAGGGAGACAGAAATGTAGGAGCCTACCCCATGGGGGAAGTAGGGTAGAATCCACTAAAATGTTCACGTATTTAGGTATGTTATTTGATTGCACTGGTTCTTGGCGCCAGGCCGTCAAAGGTAGGAGACTTCTTGTTATGAAGTCGACTGCTGCAGTGGCCAATTTTGCCTAAAAGTTGGGAAAAAGGCCCCCTGAGATACTCCTTTAGATCTACCAGGCAAAATGTGTGAGCATTGCTACCTTCGGTGCGGGTGTGTGGGGTTTTTATGATTCATATCCTATTCAGTCTGTTGAGAATGCTTTTTAAAGTTTATTTTAGCAGTACCTGGTAGCACTCCTGTTTACAACTGTCATAGTGAGTTGAGAATTCCATATATCGTGGATGTCATTAAAGCCCAGCCAGTGTTACTTTGGCACAGGATTTGGACTTCTAGTAGCACAGGTTTGAATCAAGAAATAATTAAAGATTCAATGAAGCTGGACCATGCTACCAAGATTACATGGTTGAAATACATAAAAACTTTCAAGTATGACCTTGGGCATCCTGATTATTATAATTGTCCTGAGTCAATGAACTCTATTTCCAGGAAGGAGTATAAAGAAACCTGTATGAGCCATTTGGAGGCAAATAGATTTGCTCTAGAGGAAAATAAACCAACAGTTGTACAGCATCAATTGATTTTAACAACATATGATTTTCAACCCTATCTATTATGTTGATTAAGTGGATATGACAAATATGTTTTAACTCATTTTAGATTTGGGAACGTTCATCAATCAATTAGCTACCCAGAAGTGAATAACTGGACTAGAGAATCATGCTGCTGCCCTTGTGTTGATTTATGCCTGCTTATGTGATTTTATATGACTAAAATCAAATAAATCGTATTCTGATTCTGATTCTGACTATGTGGCCATCCCAGACCATCCAGCGAGTGGGCTCAGTACTAGTCAGGGAAGAAAAAAGGAGGAGGTGCGTAAGAACCATCAGAGCCAGTCTTACACTAAGAGATCTAAACTATAAAATATTAAGGTAATAGATTAAAGAAAATATGTCAAATCAAAGATGACAAAATATTTGAGTTTGCAAGTAAACTCTTCTTATGGAATTTTTTTTTCAGCATATGTGATTTGGTAGAAGGCACAAGCAAGTAATCTAAAATGAAATAGCATAGCGGTACAAGAAACAAAACCATTGAAAAGGTATTAAAATGTATATTCCTTTGATGTTAGAACCAAGAAACGCATCAGAGATATTCCTGTTGAATACATTAAATAGGTTCCTCGAATTTTGAAATTAAAAAAAGAGACAATAAATATAAAAAGATTCACAATATATTAAAAATTGTTCCTCTCCCTTCCAGTACTGAACTATATTTTTATCCTGAATGTACTGAAGGATCTAATCAACACTAGAAGCCCATTGATTAAGGCTCAAGATAGTACCGATTCAGGTATGTGATGATACCAACTGATAATGAATTTAATAGATGACCATGGGATCAGTGAGTGAAATTTTTAGGGAGTTTTTTTATAAAAATACTCAAAGGAGTAGCCCAATGGGGTTTGTCTGCAGGTTACCAAATAAGGATATTGGAAATGTAAAAGGAATAGCATGTAACAGATGATACATGTGTACAACCCTACAGATATGTTTATCATTAAAGGCATATGAAGAATTAGGTGTAATTTCACGGTTTTTGAAAAAAAATGTAAGATAGATACAGTATAAGTACCACCAACTGTGAATATGTTCCTTTTCCCCCATTTATTACAAAACGAGTAGGGACATATGTACGATACAAATATTTTGAAATTATGTAATAACCTTGAGATAAAATTAAGTTGTAGTAGAGCAAGCAAAGGAATGTAACTATAATACTGCCAGTTTTTAATACAGTGTTTATATTTTGGTTTAGATGTTTTTAAAATGCTTGAAATTGTTGTCCTGAAGAAGGTGACGATCATTTTGAACACCAAAACGCCGCGTCGACAGTCTTTTAAAAAAAAAAATGTAATCATACTATGGAGATTGTATCTTTTTAAATAAAATTGATGATAAATAGTTTTTATTGTATTGTATTAATCATGATGATCTACTGACAAATAAAATAGGCAAATAGCACATTTCTTTATACTTTTTTTGTTTTTAACTTAGGGGCACTATATGAAAATGACTATGTAAATTTGGTAACCTGGCAAGACGAAATCCTTTACCATTTTTTTCATGAGATAACACATGCTTTATAGACCAGTGGTTTGGAAGATATCGATCTTTCCCACCCATAACAAAAGGAAAAGGTAAGCTTGTTTGTTATATTTTTAAGGCCAATGTGCAACATTCCAGCCATCATCTTGTGTGTTTTGCTGTTCGCCCTATGTGGGAAGGGTTTGCCCAGACGTGGGTCCCGTGCTCACTAGGCCACTGGAGTCAAGCTATCCTGGCTGATGATGGCTGATAGCCAGAAACCGGTCCGAGAATGCTTGATTCCGGTCCAGGGAAGACATGGCTTGGCAGTTCGGGCTGGACTGTTCCCATAAGGCACAAGGTCAAGACTGATTTGCATTTGGCCATGTCAGAACTGGGATGGCATGGTGAGCAAAATAACGATGGATTAAACCCAGATCTGTGACTCGGGGTGAATTTTTTGCCAATGTGCAACATTCAGTCCATAATCTTGTGTGTTTTGCTGTTCACCCCAGTGAGACTTGCATCCACCACTACTTCAGTTGAAGTACACACTGCAGAGAGGCATTCGATGACACACCCACCTAACCCAGTTCTTCAGGAATTGGCAGTAGCACACTAAGAAGGTTCTCCTCTCCAGTTTGGAACTTCATTATGATTAGCAAGCAGTAGGAAAACATTGCAGTATGCTCCATTTACCACATGATTGTTTGTAGAGGTAAGCCTGCTTCACACTATGGTACTGTGGTACTGGAGGACAAATGACCCATATAAAAAATATCACACAGTCCGCTGAAAGACGCATCTTGAAAAAATAGCTGCAGGTAGTAGTGGCAAAGGGGAGGAGAGTGGGGAATCAGCTCCGATCACGGTGGGAGATAAATGTGATGAGGAAGAAGGAGGTGACAGCTTCATGCAAAGCAGCCCTGTCCCCAGCAGTACACCAGTATCACCGGCCTCAGCAACCCCGAAATAGCACACTAGTCAGATGGAGACACCACTGCACACAGTGACTGTCCAAAGAAGCATGTTGAGTCTACTACTTCCTAGTTCTCTCCAGAAGTCACCAGCATCAGTAGCACAACAAAACTATTACCGACATGTTTAAGCAGGAGCAGCCGTATGAACGCAACCACCCAATTGCTTGTTTGTACAATGGGAAGCTGGATAAAATGTTAGCACTGGACCACCTTCCAGTGGAAGGAGTGGGATTTTTAGAATTTGTGGCTGCCATCTGCCCAAAATGGTAGGTTCCCAGCCAGACCTATTTTACCAGTCGCTGTTCCTGCACTCCATCACAATGGGCTGCAAATGGTTGGACAAGCGTTACAGCAGAGTGCTGTTCCCACTATCCAACTGACAACAGAAATGTGTACCAGTTGCCAAGCCACTGATTACATGTGTATCACTGTACACTGGATCTCTTTTGTGGGGTTTAAGCAACAGCTTTGTACAGGTTGCAGTGCTGAAGACACCATTAAGGGAGTTCAGCAGTATGCAACAGCACCCATATTCACCATGGAGAAATCCCAGTCAGCTGCAACCATCTTGGAAGACTTTAACAGCAAGGTGTCTACAACCGAGAGGTCTCAGATTTGGAGTTGTTGCCACGGAAAGTGGCAGATGGTGGCTATTTCAGGGTCCTGCATTTGATGAATTGCATCAACATGGTTGTGCAGGACTTTTTCAGAAAGGAAGAGATAGTCAGCCACATACTGACCACCTGCAGAAGAATCTGAACTAATTTTCAGTCATTCTTTTAAAGCCTGGAAGCAGAGGAGGATCATTCAGTGTGCAAACAGAGTACCAGTTAAAGCCCTCATACAGTAGGTGCCATCATGTTAGAACTCAATCTAATACATGTTGCAATGTGTGAACAGTACAAATCGATCAATTACTATGTCATTCAAAGTGGAGGGGATGCAACTGGGGAAAGGATGTTCATAGGGGAGAAAAATGGGCCCTAATCAAATGCCTGACACAGATTTTACTTCCTTTTCAGGTTTTCACATGTGTAGTCAGCAGGGAGGACAGTTCGATGGACCAAGCTATCCCATTGTTGTATCAGCTACAGGACCAGTTAAAAAAGGTGCCTGAAATGTTCACAGGTGTGAACAAAAGTGCATGGCTTGGTTGAGAGCTTAATCCTTCCCTTGGCTGTTAATACGGGGCTGCAAAGAAACATTGTGTCATCAAAAAAGTACATCTGTGCCACAATACTTGATCCACAGTACAAACAAATACTGCCAACTTTCATTTTTTTTCCGAGGGGATATTTAAAAATACAAGACGTGGATTGTTGAGCAAGCCAGTGACCTGGTAGAAGAATGGCTGGAAATTTAAGTCCCACTACAAGGCAGAAGTTCTGGGGTACTGCTTTCAAACTCCAGAGAGGGCAGATCTGCTGTCTCAACAACAACCAACAACAGGAACATAATAATTGGCCCGAACCTCTGCAATGGCTTGGTTTCAAGTGGCAGGGTGCACGTCCAGTGCAGAGGTAAAAGAAAAAGAGGTTGAACAAGTGGCAGCACCAATAACCATACAGAGGATTTTCCAGGACTATCTGGATAGCCGAAGAGAGGTTTATGTGGATCAAAATCCATTTTTGTTTTTGTATGGGAAGATTCCCCAATGGCCAGAGCTAAACAGGCTGGAAATAAACTATACAGCTTGTCCTTTAGCCAGTGTGTCTGCTGAACATGAGCTTAGGGCAGCTGGTGCAGAGTGTTACAGTGACAAGTTTCTCATCTCAAAACGCGGAGAGATTGACCATGATCAAAATGAACCCACACTTCATACCTCACAATTGCACTGTCCCTGAAATACCACAGGAGGATGAACAAGATAAGGGTGACTGATAAGACTCAAGTGTGTTAGCTGACCAAATTTGTGGGTGAATCCCCTGAGTTTGATGACAGACTTTACGTTCCTGACTGAGTACACCACCATAGAACTGTTTAATCATTTATTGTCGAACTGCTTTACAAAAAAAATCTATATATAGCTACTGGAGCATTATGTTTGAGTCTGACTTATGCAGCCCAACCATTTTAGGCACATGTATGACCAGATTGGAGTTGGACCAGTGCGCAGTGAAGAAGCCTCCTCATTCCCTTCAGGACATTGGAGACAATGCCTGACTCCCTTCCATGCCTATCTATATTTTTCCATCACATCGCAGAGCTGCCCCAGAACATCATTTGATTTACCAGACTGCCAAATCCCGATGTGTAACTTGCATCAAAGAGGAGATATACTTGGGTACCTACCACTGTGCTTGGAATGAAACAGGTGACTGGTGCACCAATGAGTGATATATTATTTAGTGATTGTGAGTAAGGATTGATGATTCATGTGGCAGGAGACAGTAAGGGAGGGTGTTCAACTAATTTGTAAACTTGATTTAGATGATTTGCAATATTTCTCGCCAGATGAGTAATCATTTTTCCTGAAGGTGACTGGCCCTTTCACACATAGCTAGATTTACTTGCAGGGTCCCCTCCTATTGTCTGATTCTTCAGAGAACAGACCAGTCACTTTAGTTAACAAGTGCAAATCTACATAAATAACTCAAATTCAGTTTCTCTTTTTGTTTTTCAACAGCAGTGCACTACATGCCTATCTCACTTAGGTTGTGATAGAGTTAGTCTGATTAGTTACTTGGAGTAAGGAGAAGGAAGGAAGGACTAAGGGTGAGATTACCTCAAAAGCCAGAAGAAGGAAGTTAATTAATTCAAAGGGAAACCATGATGATGATAACTCTGAGGCCTACTCAGTTCTGAGAACTAGAGACAGTTGCCAATTTCTTTGGGAAATGCTGCTGTGTGTGTGTGCTGACTCAACTATGAAGCTCCTCTTATGTGGTTGTGGCCGGGAGGTCTGTTGCTTGCACCTAGAGACAGACTTGTGAGATGCTACATCATCACATGATGCACGCACTCGGCTAAATGTTATGATGAAAGTTGTGAGATTGATCAGTTCAGTACATGCAGCTACTTGTATGTGATTGGTTATACATTGCTCTTACTTCTCAGTTAATTGATCACACAAGAGTCATAAAATTAAATGAATGATTACAGCATCCCATGCTCTCGCTCTGCCTCTGAGTCTTCTTGGTACACTTCTCATGAAGATTACCTTCTATTATTCTCCTTGACTCTATAATGTTGTTTCAAATACATAACATTCCTGATTACCTAACTGCACTGGTTGAGCCAGGCACCCAAGACAGACATTAATTTCGAGAAGAATGCAGATGCACCATCCAATTTGGCAATACAGTAACATTTTCCTTTTAACAATCATAATTTTTAGAACTGTGTGGGTTAATTTCACTCATTCATAATTTGCATTTTTCATACCTAGATGACAGAACATTTAGATATATTATAGCTTGGGTATCTAGGGCTGAATTACTTTTTTCAATGCATATAACTGAACAATGTCATTGTATCATTCTATCATTTCCTTCCTCAACAGATTGATGGTGATGTGCTGCTCATCACCCTGATGAATATTGTGGTTATGTAGTGTTTGTCTTTGTCACACCTTTCCCTAACTCCCCTTTCCCATCCATTCATCAAACCCCAACCCTCTTCTACCAGGCTGTGTGATTTATTAGGATATGTGACTTAATTTTACACCATAAATGGATCACACACTTGGTGTGGTGGATGTGGTGAAAGTGACACCAACTAACTGTGGGATTATTTCACCTGAACAATACACCAGCCCACACCAGCTCCACTTACCCACCCAGGCATGAAAGGGATAATATAAGTGCAGAAGAGTCAGAACAATATCTGACTCTGTTCCAGTGTCCCACGACAGTGCACACTAGTACAAGAGTTTTACTTTTCTGTCATAGAGGTCTGGTGGTCTCAGTCTTTGATAACCCACTTACAGTGTTTACTTTCTTTCAGTCTAGTTGCCTCTGATGAATAATCTTTTTGATGAATCTGACAGTTCTTACCTCATTGGAACAAGTGGATGTGGGACCTTGCTTTTATGTCTTCTCTGGTAGCACAATAAGAGAAGATATCACTAATGCCTCCACAATTAATAAGACGACCCTTTTGGGAAACCCTGCAATAAGGTTTGGGAAGGTTTTTAAGAGGTACTATCGCATAATCAATTCAAGTGAGAAAAAAAGCAGTTAACTTAGTACTTAAGTTGCTTTTTGGAAGGAGAGATGAATGACATTTTATATCATTTTGCTGGCAGACCCCTTACTGAGCAAATCATTATAGATGGTAGGACAAGGGCAGTTAATTACCACACTACTACTATACTATACTATACAGTAAAACCGATTGGTGGCTGGGTGCTGGCGGAAACCCCATCAAGGGAAACAGATATCAATTCACCAGTTTTCAGTTGCCAGACAGTACCACTCTGGTGGCAGCATATAACTTGACTGCAGGAAGAGGTAAGTAACCTACTGTAGAATAATCGATGGCAGGGGAATTTATATAGGGAAAGTGTTTGGGGAACAACAGTACACTCAACAATGCTGTAATAAATTATACCATGCCAACTAACAATAGAAAGGCAGATAGTGAATGAAAACAAAAAAGTAAACTGTTCATTTTTACAAGAACACAAAACCCACCCTCTCCACCTGCAAAAGGCTTAGTCCCTCCCCAGCCCAAAAAGGTCCTAAAAAGTCCAAATTAAAGTTCTAAAGACCAATGTAAGAAATAAACACTTCCCCAACTTGGTGCACCCCACCCTCTCTACCCACAGCATGCCCTTCCACCAAAATAAAGGTCATCAACTTCAAGGGACCAGTTTATGCTGTGCTTCCTGCAGAAATGCCACCTCACGTGTCAAGTGAGTTAGCCATTGGAGGGCGTGGTGGAGGAGGCAGTGTGTAACAACATTTGAGGAGGGGGGAGGTGGTGGTATGGGTGGCAGAGGATTTCATCTGCAGGCGGCAACATTGGAGTAGCCTAGTTGGAGGTGAGCCTGGCTGGTGGCCTCTACCTCCTCCTCCTCAACTTCAACGTCCACCAGACAGCGATATTTGGCAGCCACTCCCTCCAACTTCTGCTGCCACAGCCGGGCGGCTATCTCTTGTTGTTTAGGTAGGCAGTGGTTACTGTCACCAGACTCACCAGCAGTAGCTATATCAAGAAAGTAAGTGAAGACCAAAATGCAAAAACATAAATTATGATGTTGCTCACCTCAAGCACTTGTTTAAACTAAAGTACAGTAGCAGAGAATTGTTGTTCTCCTAGGGCCATTGGAATTTTATTTGGGTGTGATCATTGATGATATTGGTAGTGGTGCTGCTCGGTCACACACAACCTGGGCCAAGTCTTTCTCACCCATGCATCACATCATAGCTAGGCAATCATCAACCATAACACTGAAGGGAAGCAATAATATTAAGCCAGAACACTGACATATAACCAAAAAGAAAGTAAAAGAAAAGGTGATATTTCATAAGGATTTATTTGTATAGTGAAACAGAACACACACTTTGGGCTAGATGTAGGTAATGACAATTTACCTATTCCAAAATACCGAATTTTACAGATTCGGTATTTAAGAATCGGTAAATGTGATGTAGGTAATAATTCTGTAAAATTTACTGATTCGGTAATATTCCTTATTACCAAATCGGTGTAATGAGGAATACCTTCCCATGCATTCCTATGGGCCCGGAGGCCCATAGGAATGAATGGGAAGCCATTCACTATTACCGATTCGGTAAATATCGAATCGGAAATAGCGGGAGCATATTTAAGGGTGGCAGGGTGTCACATTGATACCCTGCTTCACCCCTGAATCGTGCATGTGTGCACATGTGGCACACATACATGCCCTATGTCTGCCACATGGCACTTTTAAAAAAGCACAAAATTGCTTTTTTAAAGGTATTCGGTATTTACCACCGACTTGTAGTTGGTGGTAAATAACAAATCCTTCAAGCAAAAATGCACTCACTTGAGTGCTCCCTCCATAGGATTTAAGGATTCGGTAATTTACCGATTCCTTAAATTAAGGAGTCTGTATTTTACCGATTCCTTACAATAACAAATTGGTACATTAACGAACCCTTAAATCCAGCCTCCTACATCGCAAAGGGCTAAATACCGGTCGGTAACGGGAAATGTAACGATTTTCGGCCGTTACCGACCGGTATTAGCCCACCTACATCTAGCCCTAGGTGTGTTAAGAAATTTGGATTACCTTACCCTCCATTAATGAGCGAGGCATTTAATTATGTATGGTGCACAATTAATGCTTGACTATGCAACATAAAAGAGCCTTGCTGGCAGGACTGGTTACTCTCCATGCACTCCTACATGTTTTGCGACAGCTCAGCTTTAGCATCTTATATGAACTTATGACTCCAATGACCCTGCTCTTCCTCAACCCCCTCTTCCATTCTATTTCCCTAGGTCCAAATTTAGGTTATAACTTATAGGCTTAGGCTGATAGTCTGGCAGATGGGACACAATTGGGGGATAATGGATAACCCATCCTCTGTATTACAATAGACAGTGCATAGAAGAATATGATGAATTATACTGCAGCAAACATGATCTTTTATTTGTCACAGAGCATTCCATCTGACAAACTCTAAATCAGGCCCTTAGTACCACATTCAAGACACAGGCCCCCAACACAGACTATTCTCAAGAAATACCTTCACTTAGCAGTGGGGAAAATGTAAATTAGTCCAGAGGAAAGTAAGTTAAAGGGATTGGGGTAGGTACAGGTTTAGCTATTGAATAGTTGGTTGAATGTCAATAAAAGATTGTGTACCAAGGATTGACAGATCAAATAGTTTTCCTCCCATCAATCAATGTGAAGAAGAAATTCAAAGTCATATTGATTGATGGAAGGAAAAATATTGGTACCATAAATCTGCAATGGAAGATTACTTAACCTGAGCAGGGAAATGTGGCACAGATATCATATGCTGAGATAGAATTTACTTTTTTTTGTAGTCTGGAACAGAAAGACACAATGGTGAAGTGAAGCACTAGTAGGCAACTGGGTGGGCACTGGAAACACACTGTGTCTTTAGTTTGTGGTTTCTTGATTACAGTTTTAGGTCTTGATTTAGATCTTGGTAGACAGGTTACTCTGTCACAACTGTGACGAATATCCTATCCACTGAAATATAAGTCCCATTATATCCTAGGGGATTTATATTTTGGCAGACATGATATCCGTCACTGTTGTGACAGAGTAACCCATCCGCCAAGATCTAAATCAGGCCCTCTGTTCTGTTGTGCCGCTGTGCCGCAGCAGACAAACATGAATTCAATTGATACCTGCACTCACTAGAGCAGCATCACCAGAGAATACACTGAGCTGCAGTTTTAGGTGGTGAGATGGCAAGAGCAGGGACTAGAAGTGCGGGGAGGATAAGTTTATCTGCCTTGCCTTTGCAGTAGAGTACAATGTCAATAACAAAGGGAGGTGACACACCACTTATCCCTGCCAACACTGGAACATCTCCCTCTCCCTTGGTCGTCACCTCCACTGATGTCCCGGCTTTGACGGCACTGCTGCTGGTGGTGGTCTCTGTGCACGTAAAAACATAATGTACCCATTTTAGATACCAGATAGCTACCTAAGTATTTATTTTGCACAACATACAACAGCAATACCTCACTACATTTAGATTATCTAACTATCACTATCTTCTTTGTCTATCAAAAGTAATCAATTTGGGAGGTTTCTCATATTTATTGCTTGAAAACATTTTAAAAACCAGGTAGCCATTGTCTCAACCAGAAAAAAACTTTTTACCTAATGGATTGATAGGGAATAGGAGGATTCAGGAATGAAGGAAGGGCATAAGGCAAGGCTAGGCTGCAATTCTATGAAGGGATACATGGTAGAAGGGAATTGAAAAGACATATGGTATTGATTGCAAATGTTGTAGTTTCTCATTCCTGCAATGCTTCACTGTTATGGAAACTGCTAGTATGCAACCACATTGGGGGTCCATGACCATGATGACCAGTGTGTCTCGGCCCCTGTACCTTTTGACTGTTTGTTTGATGATGTTCAGGAAAATAACCAACATGACTAGAGTATAGTAGGGCCTGGCTGTCAGAACCTCTTTTATGATGCAAAAAATGTTTCCCGTCTTGGTACTACACAACAACAACAAGACATGTAATTGTAAAAGAGGGGCAATGGGAAGCTTAAGAAAAAAGAGCAGAGAAAGGTACAGATGGGAGAAAGTCAGCTGCAGAACCAGGAAACATATATATTGAATAACATAGGCAAATCAGAGATAACAAACATCCAACATGGAACATAGTAAGTATACATAAGGCCATAGATTTAGTAGTGGGGATAAAATGACTGACAGGAGACAGAAGAACCATCATTCATGGTCATGGCTTTGGAAAGGGGTGGTGGTGGTCATGATGGAGCAAGGATTCGCGTGTAAAGCGACTTGCTCCCACTCATGAACCTCGCCTAATGCATAATCGTATTAATCCCACTGTCCGTCATTTATTTAGCAATTTCCCTAACACGCAGGTGTCCCCGAGAGGCTTGCCTGTGTGTCTTTTCATCCTCACAATGCTTGCACTAAGGAAATGGCTGCTTTGCAGAAATCCAGTCTGCGCATGCGTCGGTCATACCCATGTGATGTGACGCACTCGCATTTTGGAGGGATTTGTTTTGCTCATGCGCACTGATGCGAAAATGGCCGCTTGTCTCTCACCACGCTCTCAGCTTGCTACTGCTGCTTTTGCCTATCTGTCTTTTCGCACTAAACTTTAATCCTACAGATGTTATAAATAAGGGGTGTGTTAAAGTCTATAACGGTATACAGTGTGATTAGTTTTATGTATGATTCTAATTTGTTCTCGCTTACTTTTCATGTACCGCGTCTCTGGGGGCTGGGGCATACTTGAGCTACGCCATGATGAAGCTCTTCTGAAACCTATCTTGTGACCTGGGAGAAACCT
Organism: Lissotriton vulgaris; assembly: GCF_964263255.1. Taxonomy (NCBI): domain Eukaryota; kingdom Metazoa; phylum Chordata; class Amphibia; order Caudata; family Salamandridae; genus Lissotriton; species Lissotriton vulgaris. The sequence goes on from NW_028254178.1 coordinate 28,043, forward strand.
CACTGCGCAGAAGCTAAAACAAGCCAGCTGGCTCCTGAAGCCCAATGCGCCTGGGAAACCTTCTCCAGGAGTCTGAATCTTACCTTGAGCGAAGCAACACTGTTGCTACATGCTATGCACTTGTATTGTTTTCTGTATTCCTATGCTTGGGAACGTGAACCCAAGGGGCGGGTATGAAAAAATTATTATTTATGATGAGAACACTGAATTCTAGGAGGCGACAATGACCGAATCACCTCTCCTGACCAATCATAATGTGGGAAATTGTCACTTGCGACATTAGTGGGTGGTCTAAGGGTCCCAAAATCGTATAATTATCCTAGGGTAGCATAGAGAAATTGTCCGACTTGTCCGAGTAGCAGACCTGTCACTGACCCTACGAACTCTATAGGTGCTCAAACCTAGAGTGCTGCGGAGCACTCTGCCCATGCTTTCCACAATCTCCTAGGGGTGGAAATAGTTTTAAGTGCTGGCGAAGCACTTTGCTGGGGAAATTCGAAAACCCAATCGGGGTTATTGGCGGATTACTTGCAGAGAGGGGTAACGCAGGCGTTGCATCCGAAGCTGTGGGTGTTGGTCGTACCTTGGTGAGCCCAGCCCTGACCCAAACCTGAGGGGTATCCTGTGCTGACTGTCCGTGAGCTGTACCTGCTCGCATTCTGGTATTCCATTCCTTGAGGGTCCTTGTCCCCGTCTTTCCAAACTGACCCGTGGCCAGGGTTAGTCCTCATTCCTATTTAGGTAAATATCAATCAGTGGGTTTACGTCTCTTCTCTCTCTCTCTCTCTCTCTTTTTCCTTAATAAAGCACTCTGGCCTGTGATACTGCCTTATTGCCTTGATAGCAACTTATAGGCAATTGTTTATTAGAATTGTTCCACTTTTTCCCCACCCACTAGGACATTATTCATTTGTCATATATAGTAGTATGTTCCATTTTTTCCCCTTTCCCTTAGCATGTTTGCAGTGAAATTCAGTAAGAATAGAATAACTAGCCTAGTTAAATACTCATATTAGGTCCTGTTTCAAGTCCCTTGCCCTAGTTTAAGTTTGCGGTGAATAGCCTATTGCTTATCAGTGTTTTCAATTTTTCTAATGATACTCGCCCTAATCCATAGTTACATTGTGGTATTGATTTTTACTCTAGATGTTTTATTGTGTATTTGGCATGTCCTTTTGGCATATTCATTCTGAAATCTTTCGATAAAACTTTAAACTCATCAGGTGTCTGTGGTCATTTCATAACATATAGTGTGGATAAATGTATTTTGCTTTATAAAGTGCAACTTCCCTAGGATCCCTGTCTCCTATTCCCTGATAGCTCCTGATCCATCAGGAATAATGTGCCTGTGGTAAGTCAGGTACATGGTCAGCAGTGGTGTGAAATCACCCCCCGAATTACTCATAGTGGCGTGCAAGACATCACCCGGCTCACGCAAACTCAGTACTCGTTTACTCGCGCCAGGGCCCAGTGCGTGGGGAGGAAAATTGGTAAACTTGTGATCCGGGTGACCTGCGCGCTCTATCAGTAATTTTCTGGTAGCAGAGGCATGGTTAGGACTAGTTAAGATAGGTAGATAGGATAGTTGATAAACAAACCGTGAAAATAAAATGTGCTGCTGATTTTTCTATTGCATTGATTCAAATATTTTGCCATGTTTTAAGGTTTTTTTTATGTAAATGTATATGATTTTTGCATTGCTGCTATAAGTGTTATATGTCGTATTAACAAAGAACTGTTTGTAAGCGTTCAGTGTAGTCCGAATCCCCGGGGAAGTATATAGCTAACGGTGAGTAGAATCCGGTTAGCTGACAAGGTCACTTGTCTAGAGTCATTAGTGCAGGGTTAGGAATAACTGGAAGCACTAATTAGGATCTTTTTTTTTGCATCTGTATAATTGATAGCCGCGAGTCCTTTGTATAAAACTTCCCTTGTGATATCACCTAGTAAGGGTCACATGTGGGAGGAGTAATAGGGTCTCTGAGGCTTGACTGGTAAGTAACATAGTCCGCTGGTGAAATCCTGGCTCAATATATATCCCGGAAAGAAGTGGATGAGTCAGAAGAATAACGGGGTCTGTATTACTCGTGTGAGAGGTTAGGCAAGGAAGTCTATCCGGAGTGAATGAAAAGTAGACAGAAGTGGTTTACTTGTAGTGAAAGAAAATTTTTCTACCTATTTAGAACACTCGGACACAGTGGCAATCGTTGTGTATTGTTGACTAAGATTTGTACTAGCACTTTAGGAAAAGTTAAAAGTTTCCGTTACCTTGTGAAGGAGGGAGTCGGTCGGAAGACTGCTCTGACGTCACTCCTGGTATTGGTCAAGACAGCGGGTGTGTAGTGAAGCTGAATTTGTAAGGGAGGGGTGAGTGCCGGAGCGTGAGACTTGGTCTCGCGAAAGGCCGCGCACCCATTGGACAAGGATTTTTGTATCCGTAGTGTTGATTGGGTTCTACAAAATAAAAGTCGCGCTAGCATTGGAAGTACAAAAGTAAACAAGATTAATCAGGCCGAGTTAGAGGCGAGCCTGGAAAGGCATATGTGGTATCCTGAGTTCTTACCTAACCCACAAAACTCAGGCTTCTATAAGGAACAGATTATATGAGGTAGACCGCACATGATGTATGGAATAAAAAGAAAAATGTCGTTTACCGACAAGGTAAAGAATTTTTTTTAAACAGACAAGCCCATTAGAACGAGGGAAGGGGTGATCATTCCTCCACCGAATACTCCTGCTTCCTTCATGATGTTTGACAAAGGGTACCATACCTGTGTATGGCTAGAAAATTGGGCAAAGTATACTGCAGATGACGGAGTCCTAGCATTTCCTGTTGATGGTACGTTTAATGGCAGAATCCTGTTTAACTTGAGGACCCGCATGAATGAACTACATCCCAGACCCAGATTAACTCAGTACGAGGCTCTAGAAGAATGGGAAATTGAGGCTTTGGAGAGAGATAGACCCCGGATGGACAAGGGAGTGAGCAAATGGTATCCGAGGGTCCATAGAGAAACCAAAGAGCAGAAAATGAAACATTGGAGACAAAGCATGATGGTGGAGGGTTTGTTTCCAATGATGGGGGTATTAGAACAAGGGAAAGGAAAAAGTAAAGAAAAAACCCATCACTTAATGGCCGTAGGGGACTCAGAAGATGAGCACCTAGAAGATTTATTGATGAAAAACCCACCTCCCTATGTAGCAGAGTCAGAGCCTTTAAGTTCACCGAACCCGTTTGCCAAATATCCCAGATGTCGGAGGGATAGTGAGATAGATGGAACGGGTACGGATAGCAAGACCAGTGAAGGGGATGGGTTTTGCAGACCTAAATCCACGCTCCCAAATTATCAGCCGTTTGGAGAAGGCCCACCTCGATTGATTACTCCGACTGCCCCAAGTATTTACCCTCCCTTGGTACCCCAAGTATTGCATGATAAATCCGCAGAAAGGGCTTTGCGGGAAAACAAAAGAGAAGGAAGCCCTGGTTAGACAGCGAGATGATTTAGTCCGGACCATAGCCCAGATACATCCCCATCCAGATTCCCTGACTATCCCAGTAACCATTGGACCCGCTATTCCTCTTTATAGGGACAACCTGGCTAGTCCTCGTCCTCCCGTCATGACCCCAAACATGCCAACTCCCAGCATTTCTCCCCCGAGAAAAGAAGTGCTCATAGATGATGACCAAGAAAGTGAGTGCGAATCAGTGGTCCTGATGGATATGCCCATTAGGGAACCTAGAACTAGCATGTCGGGGGCAAGAAGTCAGAGTAGGGCAAAAGAGGTTCTGATTGAAAGTACGTCTGGGGTTAGGAGTGCCACGGTAGTATCCCCAGAAGAATTAGACCAATGGACCAAAGAATTAGAGAAAGAGACCACTCCCCAACCCAAACCATTAGAAATCTATAAGCTAAGAATAGAAATAGAAGAGATGATGGCTGGAAATGTAGGATTAGACCGTTTGAACTCCTTCAGCGAAGAAGAGTTACTGTTCATCAGTAAAAACCTTACCCGGAACGCTAGATTGCTCCATGAGAGACTGATGAACACAGCCACGGAAATGGGAATAGACGTCAGTCGCTCCAAAATCCTTCTGAAACCTTACAGAGTAGATTTTTCGGACAAAGACTTAGAGAGCTTGAATGTGGTAGGAAAACAGATCCAGATAAAGGAATTATTAAAACTCTTGCAGAAATGGGGGGATGTAGGGAAATGGAGAACCCGGTGGGCAAAGAAAAAGGAAGACAGCAGGGCAAAATCCCAGGCTTCAGAATATGTGCTGAAAGAAGTGACTCCCGCAGAAAAATTGTGTCCCATGAGAGAGGTCCCGGGGGGAAAGTATGTCCATGTCCCTTGGTCCCGACAGGATATCGTGTCATTTACCAATGACTTCCCGAAATTACGGGAGAAACCAGTTGACTGGTACAGACAGGTTGAACGCTTCATAAAAGTTCAGAAATGCCTATTGAAAGACCTGGATGGGTTTTTCGACATTGTGGTCCCTGTAGATTTGTGGACCGACTGCAAAATTGAAATTGATTGGCCTAGTGAGGAATATGCGAGAGACGAAAAGACTGGAGCTCCCGCACCTGAGGTAATGAGGAAGTATGAGCAAGTCATACAATACCTCAAGAAAAAGGTACCTGCAAAGGAAACCGATTGGACCCGAATAGATAGAACTACCCAAGAGCGAGACAAATCTGTCCACTCCTTTTATGAAAGGTTGCTGCAAGTGTTTAAAACTTACAGTGGAATCGATAATGTGGACATGAAGGACATGACCCATTTTAGTTACAGATTCGTGCTGGGATTGAGGCCTGAAATATCCCAATGGATACGAGATAATAAAATCAGCTGGCAGGGAAAGCCTATAGATGATGTCCTTAAATACGCAAAATACTGCGAAGATGAGATCGAGAATAAAAAGAAAGCCCTCAAGGAGAAGGTTATGTGGGCACAAGTGAAATTGGCTGAACAGCAAGAAAAACAGTTAAGTAAACTGAATTCTATTAATAATACCCAAAGTACCAATGCTGGAGGAGGAGGGAAGCCCCGTGCAAAAATGAGTCGGGAAGAAGCTATGAAGAAGTTTCCTTGCCACGGGTGCGGCCAGATAGGGCATTGGAGAGACGAGTGTCCACACCTGCAGGCCGGTAATGCCCCTATAAATGGTTTAAATCCACAGGTGCAGAAAGAGGGGACAAGAAAGAACCAGCAACAGGTAAAACTACCACCAGTACCTCGCGCTCCTAGACAGAATTATAAGAATCAGGGCCAGCAGAATGAAAGGGCGGAAATATGGGAAGGAGAGAATGAAAGCAATGCAGCAATTCCACAGTACCTGTTAAACGATTCTTTTCTCTGTGATGAACAAGATTGACGGGGCCTGAGAGGGGAGGACAAGGAGTGCGTACTTGGCGCCTCCTTACCGGTAGACCAGACTGGACCATACATTGAAGGAAAGGTTGAGGGAAAAGACGTCACCTTTCTGTTGGACACTGGTGCTACCCGGTCCACTGTGAGAACAGTGGATGTTCCTAACCTACCCCTCTCGGGAGAAGAAATCCAAGTAGTGGGTGTCTCCAATCAAATAATAAGTACTCCAGTAACCGAACCTATGGAAATCTCCATAGGAAACTTTAAAGAAATGCACAGATTTGTGGTCTGTGATTCCAGTCCTGTGAACCTGCTAGGACGTGATTTGTTGTGCAAAATGCGCTGCACCATCTTTTGCACACCAAAAGGTGTCGAAATTCAGACCCCCGATGAAGATGGTTTGTATAAACTGATGTTAGTGAGACCCGACACTGACATTAAAACCTTGTCCATTGAAGACTTACCTGAAGAGCTTCAGTTAAGAGTGGTGCCTGAAGTATGGGATTTTACGGGAAAAGATGTAGGCTTAATGGCAAATGTGGACCCAGTCAAAATAGCGATAAAAACAAATGCTGTATATCCCAGAACAAGACAGTACAAAATGAGTGCAGAAGTGAAGGCAGGAGTCACAGTTGAAATTACCAGATTGCTCGAAGCAGACATCATACAAGAAGTAATGAGCAGTCCCTGCAACTCACCCATCATTGGGATTAAAAAGCCTAGTGGAAAGTACCGAGTAGTGCAGGACCTGCGCAAGGTAAACCAAATTGTTGTACCTTGCTCTCCCATTGTGCCCAACCCTGCAGTGATCCTATATCAGATTCCTTGGAATGCGGAATGGTTCACTGTCATTGACCTATGCCACGCATTCTTTTTCATCCCATTGCATCCAGAAAGCAAGTTCCTTTTTAGTTTTGAATTTGACAGCCATATCTGTGTCTGGAATCGTGTCCCTCAGGGGTACACTGAAAGTCCATCGATTTTCAACCAGATCCTAAAGAAATGCCTTGAATCTCTAATACTGCCCAGAGAGTCAGTTTTGGTACAGTACATAGATGACCTTTTAGTGGCATCTAAAACTCAAACTGACTGTGTCACTGACACCATCGCCTTGCTGAATCACCTAGGAAGAGGAGGACATAAAGTGTCCCCTGACAAGTTACAGTTCTGTAAAAACTCAGTAAAATATCTGGGGCACCAGATAGAGAAAGGGATCCGAAAAGTCACCACAGAAAGGATCAAGATAATTAAAACAATGGACCTACCCCGAACTCAGAAAGAGGTGAGGATGTTTCTAGGAGTTGTGGGGTACTGCAGGCAATGGATTGTGGGATTCGCAACTCTTGCCAAACCTTTGATAAAAATGACCAAGAAGGGAGTAGAAGACCCAGTCAGTTGGGACAGTGAAAGCATGTCCGCTTGGGTAACATTGCGAAACTGTCTATGTACCGCTCCTGCCTTGGGTATGCCTGACTATTCCAAGCGCTTTGAACTGTTCTGTGACACCAGAGAAAATTGTGCGCTCTCAGTCCTGACCCAGGAGCATGGGCTGGTGAGGCGTCCCGTGGCCTATTTCTCGGCCACTCTAGATCCGGTGGCTGCTGGATTGCCCGGATGTCTGAAGGCAGTAGCTGCTACTTGCGTCAGTCTAGAACAGAGTGAGAATATTGTCATGGGACATCCTGTCACTGTATATGTTCCACATTCTGTTGTAATTTTACTGACAAGAACCAAGACCCAGTATCTCACACCTAGTCGGCTGACTAAATATGAGAGAATTTTGATTGGTGCTGAGAATGTAACAATTTCTCGGTGCAATGTCTTAAACCCCGCAACTCTGTTACCTGTTCCTCTGGACATAGACGCCGAGGATGAAATGGAACATAATTGCATTGATCTAACAGAGTTCAGCACTAAGCCCCGTCCTGACATCCGAGAAGTGGCATTGCTTGATGGGGATCTAACACTCTTTGTGGACGGCTCATGTTTAAGACATGAGAGTGGAGGTCTGTGTGCTGCCTATGCTGTGGTCACATTGACAAACACCATAGAAGCCTCTTACCTGTGCGAGGTAAAATCTGCACAGGTAGCGGAGCTCATCGCATTGACAAGAGCCTGTAGGAGGGGTAAAAACAAAAGAATAACTGTTTATACCGACAGTCAGTACTGTTATGGGGTTGTTCATGACTTCGGCCAACTGTGGTTACAAAGAGAATTCATGACTTCCTCAGGTACCCCTATCAGAAACGGATAGGTGGTACAAGAATTACTGGAAGCTATTCAATTGCCCAAAGAATTGGCTGTGGTCAAGTGTGCGGCTCACAGATCCGGAAATGATGATGTGACAGCCGGGAACAGGTACGCTGACCAAATCGCACAGTTTTGTGCCCGACACCAAATGTCCCTCCAAATTGGGTTATGGGGTGGACACAGCTGCCAACTGATGTTGTTTGATAATGTGTCAACGTGGGATGAATTGAAAGACTTACAACAGTTAACAGACAGGACAGAAAAAGGCAGGTTGAGTGAGAATGAATGCAGAGTGAGGAATGACGGTGTGGTGGTAAACAAAACTGGAATACCTGTGCTGCCCGACAGCCTGATAGATCCCATGGTCAGGATGATACATGAACCTACACATATGGGAAGGGACGCCATGTGTCGTGTGTTTGACAAAGTGTTCTACAATTCAAGGTTCAGGAACCAAGCGGAAAGGTTTTGCCAGAGGTGCCTAGTGTGTCAGCAATTCAATGCAGGAAAGAAGACTGTAGTAGAACAAAGTACCATCGGAAAGGCAGTAGGTCCCTTTGTTAGGATGCAGGCGGACTTCTTAACAATGCCCAGATGCAAGGGATATAGGTATGTCCTGGTCTTAGTGTGCCTGTTCTCCCGGTGGGTGGAGGCTTACCCAGCAAAGAAAAATGATGCCTTGACTGTAGCCAAATTATTGCTCAGGGAGTTGATACCTAGGTATGGAATTCCTGAGATGATTGAAACAGACCAAGGTGGGCATTTTGCCAACGAGGTCCTAGAAGAGCTCTGTAAGGCCTTTAAAATGAAGCAAAGACTGCACTGTGCCTACCATCCCGAGGCGTCTGGGGTGGTTGAACAGATAAATGGCACGATCAAGTCCAGATTGGCGAAGATGTGTGATTCCACCAAAATGAACTGGACAGAAGCTTTGCCCCTTGTGCTGATGAGTCTGAGAAGTATTCTAAATCGGAAAATAGGTCTGAGCCCCCATGAAGTACTAATGGGGAGAGTGATGCGACAAGCATGGGTACCTGGACACAAACTGCTAAGCATTACTGATGATTTGGTGCTAGAATACTGCAAGCAACTGGGTGACCAAGTGCGTTCTCTCTCCCACCAGATTGGAGAGACAGCTGACGACTGGCCCAAGACTCCAGCACATAAGCTACAGCCAGGTGATTGGGTGGTGTTAAAGAAACATACCCGGAAGAGTTGCCTTGGACCAAAGTGGGGAAAGCCAAGACAAGTGATCCTTGTCACCACTACTGCTGTAAAGTGTGCTGGTGTACCGAAGTGGATCCATGCCAGCCACACCAAGCGGGTAACTGGAGAAAATGTGACTGAAGCTGAAGGCAGCCCTGCTGAGGAGACTCCCGAAGAGAGTCCAGATCTTGCTGATATCGAACTGCCGAGCACAAGTCAAGACGTTGAGTGGTACCCTGCCGACGACCAGGTTCATGATCCAATACGAACCAGGAAATATTCCTACCTAGACAGTGAGTGGGATAGTCCAGGTGAGACAGAACTAGAGGACGAAGGTCAGGTCAACGAGACTCACATCACACCTGATCAGGAATTCGGCCAAGTAGGGACAGATCAAGACATCGACACTCCTCCCGAGACTCCGGAGTCTGGAAAGGGACAGATAGTGGTCAAAGTAGAAGTTCATGCGAAAGAAAATGAAGGGAACGAAGTGCATGAACCAGAGCAGATAGAAATAGACGAACTTGTTCAGGAATCAGAATCCAGTTCACCTGAAAGCAAAGAAAACATACAAAGCGAACCTGAACAGGGCCAGCTTGAGGACCAGGCAGAAGACATAGATGAAAGACCTGGAACTAGTCAGACAGGAAGGGAAATAGACTCTGTCAAACGCAAAGAGAAAATAAAAAGAGTGCACGAGGAAGGCCAAGTGTCCTCGACCACTGAAAGTCACAGAAGCAAAAGTACACCCAGGTACGTCAAAAGGCTAAGACTCCGAATAAAAACAGTCGAGGAAAAACTGAAAGACCGTAAGAGGGCTGAAAGTGAAAGAAAAGCAGCCCGAGGCAAGTCTCTGAGAAAGAGCGACAGAGTGAAGAAACAGAACAGACTGTATCGGAGCCCCGAATGGACATACTTGGTGCTGGAAGAAATTGATGAGCCCAGTCACAGTGGCAAAAGTGACGAAGAGTCCGTTACTGATCAAAGCTCTGACGAAGACCCCCCTTGAGACAAACCCGAGTGAAGCCTTGGTGTGAAGAAACAAAGAGGGGTTGCAAAAGCCACCTGTAAGCTAAAATGTCTGATTCAAGCGTAGCAGGAAGGTCCAGATTTGGGTGTTGTAAAACTTGCTGTAAAATATGCTTATGTAGTGTAGCTATGTTGATAGTCATGTGGATAGGACTAACAGTTTTTATTCCTTTTATGATAAGTAAAGATCCTAACTTGTCCCCTACTGAACCTGAAGTGATAGACACAGACGTTGTACAGACTGCAGAAACACCACAAAGCTTAGAACGACGTGACAACTCAAAAAGTCTCAGACACACACGACCAAAATTAGAAGCATCAGATGAGGGTGGACTGCACTTTCACAACATGAAAAACAGGACGCATTTAAATGTTTTCGCTAACCTATTGGTGCATTATGTAGAAGCTATGGAAATAGAAGATTGTTATGTCTGCATGAAGCTACCCACTTCTGTAGCTGAAGGCGTGACATATCACCACTTACCCCTAACCTATGGAATCTCCTGTAGTATATTGGCAAGCTTGTTTTATAGAAGCACTCTGCAGTACTATTATTCAAATGCTGACGTAGTCTTTTCTGAACTCCCTATTAGGGGACACATGAACCTTGTACATATTAGAAGTGAGGTGACCCGATATATGGGAGAATATTTCCTGACTATAGGTGACATAGACTTAAATGAAGCACGACAGGCTAATCTGACCTGTTCCTTGCAAGAGCAGGAAAAGATGTTCATAAAAATGGCAGACAGAAGGAGGGAAAAGTTTCAGAAAAAGGCAAATGACGAAAAGGATAGAGTCCCTAGGTGGGCAGAACACATGGATAACACCTCGCAAGGCGAAGCTAATCCTGCTTTGTTGCTGGATTTTGAACGAAAAGGAAAACTTTGTCTCCATAGAGAAAGGACAGAATATTATAACAATGTATTCATTGGTTCCAGCGAGTGTGAACATACTTATAAGGTAATTGGAGGTTGGGGTTTCAAAAAGGGGTCAGAACCTGTGTTTCCCGGAATATATTATAAATGTGGGAACAAGGCTTATTTTAAATTGCCGGATCACTGGTATGGAAGCTGCTACTTTGGCATTGTTTTCCCGAAAATATACCATGTGAATAATGCTGCTGGAAGCAATGATGAAGACACTAATGGCTTAGTGCGTAGTAAACGTGAGAGTGTAGGAGAAATCATAGGTGATATCTTTAGTGCACTGATACCTGGAATGGGGGTAGTTCTGAACACACACAGAATTTGCAAATTGTCTACAGTAGTGGATCGGTTATCTACTGACACTGCTGCTGGATTCCTGCTGGTCAATACTGAGATGGTTGCGATCAGATCAATGGTTTTGCAGAATCGCCTTGCTCTTGATACCTTATTAGCAAAAGAGGGCGGAGTCTGTAGAATGCTGAAGGCGCAACATTGTTGCACCTATATACCTGATAAAAGTATCAAACTTAAAAGATATGTGAAGAACATAACGAATTTGGAAAAAGAACTCAAACCATTGGAGGTTGACAGTGCATGGACGAGACTGACTGGAGGTCTCTCCTCCATAGGTAGTTGGTTCTCTAACTTAGGTAGAAACCTTCTGTGGAAAATACTGATGCCAATATTTGGAATAGGTGTGATTGCACTGATCATATTCATCTGCTGTAAATGTCAAAAGTGTAAAAAGAAGTACACTATGAATAAGAGAGGAATAAAGAGAAATATAGATGAGTTAGAATTAGAAGAATTGAAAAATCAAATATACAAAAAGGTGAAGAATCACCACTCTCATAAAGAAGCTGAAAGAAAAATCAACAATAAGTTTGTAGAAATTGAGATGCATGATATGGAAGAATGAAAGTTGGCATCTGTTTCCTTTGTAGTGATGATAGTAAATATCATCAAAGAGGGGATTGATGGAGCAAGGATTCGCGTGTAAAGCGACTTGCTCCCACTCATGAACCTCGCCTAATGCATAATCGTATTAATCCCACTGTCCGTCATTTATTTAGCAATTTCCCCAACACGCGGGTGTCCCCGAGAGGCTTGCCTGTGTGTCTTTTCATCCTCACAATGCTTGCACTAAGGAAATGGCTGCTTTGCAGAAATCCAGTCTGCGCATGCGTCGGTCATACCCATGTGATGTGACGCACTCACATTTTGGAGGGATTTGTTTTGCTCATGCGCACTGATGCGAAAATGGCCGCTTGTCTCTCACCACGCTCTCAGCTTGCTACTGCTGCTTTTGCCTATCTGTCTTTTCGCACTAAACTTTAATGCTACAGATGTTATAAATAAGGGGTGTGTTAAAGTCTATAACGGTATACAGTGTGATTAGTTTTATGTATGATTCTAATTTGTTCTCGCGTACTTTTCATGTACCGCGTCTCTGGGGGCTGGGGCATACTTGAGCTACGCCATGATGAAGCTCTTCTGAAACCTGTCATGTGACCTGGGAGAAACCTCACTGCGCAGAAGCTAAAACAAGCCAGCTGGCTCCTGAAGCCCAATGCGCCTGGGAAACCTTCTCCAGGAGTCTGAATCTTACCTTGAGCGAAGCAACACTGTTGCTACATGCTATGCACTTGTATTGTTTTCTGTATTCCTATGCTTGGGAACGTGAACCCAAGGGGCGGGTATGAAAAAATTATTATTTATGATGAGAACACTGAATTCTAGGAGGCGACAATGACCGAATCACCTCTCCTGACCAATCATAATGTGGGAAATTGTCACTTGCGACATTAGTGGGTGGTCTAAGGGTCCCAAAATTGTATAATTATCCTAGGGTAGCATAGAGAAATTGTCCGACTTGTCCGAGTAGCAGACCTGTCACTGACCCTACGAACTCTATAGGTGCTCAAACCTAGAGTGCTGCGGAGCACTCTGCCCATGCTTTCCACAATCTCTTAGGGGTGGAAATAGTTTTAAGTGCTGGCGAAGCACTTTGCTGGGGAAATTCGAAAACCCAATCGGGGTTATTGGCGGATTACTTGCAGAGAGGGGTAACGCAGGCGTTGCATCCGAAGCTGTGGGTGTTGGTCGTACCTTGGTGAGCCCAGCCCTGACCCAAACCTGAGGGGTATCCTGTCCTGACTGTCCGTGAGCTGTACCTGCTCGCATTCTGGTATTCCATTCCTTGAGGGTCCTTGTCCCCGTCTTTCCAAACTGACCCGTGGCCAGGGTTAGTCCTCATTCCTATTTAGGTAAATATCAATCAGTGGCTTTACGTCTCTTCTCTCTCTCTCTCTCTCTCTCTTTTTCCTTAATAAAGCACTCTGGCCTGTGATACTGCCTTATTGCCTTGATAGCAACTTATAGGCAATTGTTTATTAGAATTGTTCCACTTTTTCCCCACCCACTAGGACATTATTCATTTGTCATATATAGTAGTATGTTCCATTTTTTCCCCTTTCCCTTAGCATGTTTGCAGTGAAATTCAGTAAGAATAGAATAACTAGCCTAGTTAAATACTCATATTAGGTCCTGTTTCAAGTCCCTTGCCCTAGTTTAAGTTTGCGGTGAATAGCCTATTGCTTATCAGTGTTTTCAATTTTTCTAATGATACTCGCCCTAATCCATAGTTACATTGTGGTATTGATTTTTACTCTAGATGTTTTATTGTGTATTTGGCATGTTCTTTTGGCATATTCATTCTGAAATCTTTCGATAAAACTTTAAACTCATCAGGTGTCTGTGGTCATTTCATAACATATAGTGTGGATAAATGTATTTTGCTTTATAAAGTGCAACTTCCCTAGGATCCCTTTCTCCTATTCCCTGATAGCTCCTGATCCATCAGGAATAATGTGCCTGTGGTAAGTCAGGTACATGGTCAGCAGTGGTGTGAAGTCACCCCCCGAATTACTCATAGTGGCGTGCAAGACATCACCCGGCTCACGCAAACTCAGTACTCGTTTACTCGCGCCAGGGCCCAGTGCGTGGGGAGGAAAATTGGTAAACTTGTGATCCGGGTGACCTGCGCGCTCTATCAGTCACACCTGCTGCGGTGCTAGCAGCACTGGTATCTGCAACAGTTAATGACTTCTTGCCCTTGGGTGCTTAGGAAAGAATTTTACAAATAACCCACTGATTGGTGGTACTCTATACAAACATTATTTTTTACAGGCACAGCATTGTATTTTTTCAATCAGTTAGCCTATCATTTCATAAACTTAAACCTCAAACCATAATATTTTGAACTATTCATGCTTTCCAAACAATGATCTTTGCTTCTCCGCTCCTTTTAGATGAGTCAAATCAGTTACCCTTTCCATATTGCACATCCAGGAGAGTGGGAATATAAGCTAAATAAAGAGATAAAGCCACAGAGAAGTAGTTTTTCATCTAACAGCCCTGATATACTTTACTAGCATTGTAAGCGTGAGTGGCATGATGATGTGTTGACAATCATGCCTTAAATAAGCTCAAGCCAATACATGCCTAGCTCACACTGGAACAGAATCCTGGCAATATCATTTCCTTGATTTCCACTACACTCCTACATTCCCAACTTCCTACATCGTCCCCATCAGGCTGCCTGGCACCATGCACAATTACTGTACTCTATCAAGGGTTTGTGTTGCGGTTGCCTCTAAGGACTATTTTTGTGCAGGGAGGTTTCCCTCACTTCAGAAAACAATCAAGGGTGATGTGCCATGTATGTGTGTGTGTGTGTATACACTGATAATACCAAAGGTTGTAGAGATGTTACATTTAGGCTCATATTTCACTCAAACAAAACCAGTGAAATTCTGAAGTTATTGTTAACTGTGCTCTATTACTTAAGTCTCTGCAATGCACTACTTATGACCTCACATATTACATCACTCATGATATGGTCAGTGACATCACTAATGACATCTCAAATTACATCACTGATGGTGTAAGCTACAGAACCACTCACACACCCATTCACACCCCAATAGAACCTCACAGAGACTCCCTGTCCCACACAACCAATTACCAAGCCATTAACAAACTCTTACACATACTCACATACCCACTCACTGATTCATAGAACCACTCACATACCCACCCTCTCACTCATACATACACTCACACAGCCACTCAATCACCTATAAAGCTACTCATATAATCAGTCACTTACCCATGCAGCCACTCACACAGGTGCACGCCCACCTATATAGCAACTCACATACCCACTTATTCACCTATACAGTCCTATACACCCAATTACTCACCCATACAGCCTCTAGACACAGTCACTCACTCACCCATACAAGCACTCATACACACACTTAAACACCCACACAACTACTTACATACCCATTCATGCATCCATACAAACACCCACACATCTGCGTACTCACCCAAACACCTATTCACACTGCCATTTTCTCTACAATACAGCCACTCACAAACCAACTCACTTCACCAAACACCCACTCTAACAGCCACTCACTCACCCATACAGCTACTTAGACAGACAGTCTCTCAATCATATAGCTGTTCAGATAACCACTCACCCCCCACCTATACAGTCAATTAGACACCCACTCACTTACCCATACAGCCACTGATACACCCACTCACTCACCATTACAGTCACTAACAGAGACACTCACTCACCCACACAGCTACATACATGCCTAATTATATACCCATACAGCTACAAACACACCCACTCACACTCCCATACAGGCACTCAAGACTCCCACACATACACGGATAATACACACAATCACACAGCTACATGATGTATGTGCACAAAGTATAGAAAACTTTTGCAGCAGTTTAACATGCATGTCTAACACTCTGAAACTTTTAATAAACACTTACATTCATTGGATGCTCCCAAATAGAGGGCGTTACAATAATCGATTCTAGACAAGATGGTGGCTACTACCACTGCTTTCCTCAGGGAGAAGGGGATGTAAGGAAGAATCTTTCTCAAGCCCCTTAACATAAAAAAACATGCAGAGGAAACTTGATTAATCTGCGAGGCCCATGTGAGGTTTTTGTCTAACATAAATCCGAGATTCCTAGCCTTAATAACCGGCACGGGGCAGGTGCCGGCTGTAGTAGGCCACCACAGGTGATTCCAAATCGAAGCTTTCTGACCAACTCCAGGACCTCCATTTTCTCAGTGTTCAACTTCAAAAAGATAGAACTCATCTAGGTCATCAAAGCAGAGGTGCAATTACAAACATCAGCTGCCATAGCATCCGCTGACTCAGTTACAGAGACTATAAGCTGAGTGTCATCAGCATATGACACCAGTGTGAAGATATAACTCTTTATTAATCTAGCCAGAGGGGCTACATAAATGTTAAAAGTGTAGGGGATAAGGCTGAGCCTTGAGGAACTCTACCAGGGAGTATAAATTCCTCCGATCGATAACCATCCCAGAGGATCATTTATTTTCTAGATAATAAAAAGTAGGATAAGAGGGCGAGAGCTGTACCACTGATACCTGCATCCTGTAGTCTTTGAATTAATACCACATGACTTACAGTATCAAAGGCGGCTGTTAAATCGAGCAGGACCAGTATAGCTCTTCCTCCCTCATCCATCCCCTTGCGAATCTCCTCTGCTGCCATAATAAAGGCTGTCTCCGTAGAATGTTTCGAACGGAAACCGTGTTGTGTGTTATCAAGGATGTTATTATTCTCCAGATACGATGTTAATTCTAGGTTTATAGCCTTCTCAAGAACTTTGGCAGCCAGCGGCAGGCAGGAGATGGTACGATAGTTCTTTTCATCAAGTGGATCCAACTTAGTTTTTTTAGAAGGGGACGGATACAGGCTTTTTTCCATGCCTTAGGAAAATTTCCTGATACCAGAATTTTATTTAGTACAGGAGATAATTAAATGCTAATCTCCTCTGGGGCCAGATGTAGTATATGCGGTGGGCAGGGGTCTAGGGGAGAACCTGATTTGTTGTTTAACAGCAGATTCACCACTTTCTCCGCTGCCAGTAATGGAAAATACGGCAGGCCACAGTGCTCGACCTTATGTTCAGACTGAGCTGAAGCGTTTCCTCCTATATCCTTAGCGGATTTTTCCAAAGTGTTATATACAGATTGAACCTTGCTTTAAAAGAAACCCGCTAATTTGTCTACAAATTTTTTATCTTGTGTGAAAATTACGTCCCGCGGGCATTTCACTAACAAAAAATGCTGTTCCCTGCATGTCAGAACAATTATTTATCTGCTTTTGGAAAACAGATCAAAAGTCTCCTCCCAGGGGGAGGTGGCAGTTTTACTGGTCCCTCCCACAAGCAAAAGCAAACTTCTGTCTCCCAAGGGTGGGCTCATTGGGAGATAGGGAGCTGGCCCTGGGGGTGGTGGTCCCCAAGGCCATTAATGGCTCCCGGAGGTAGCCGCGTGGCCCCCCTCCTTTAACTTGCACAATGCCAGCCCCAGGGAGGTAGTGGTCCCCAGGGTAGAAAATGGCCCGGGAGGGGGCTCATGGTTCCCTCCCACTTCATTTTAACCAATGCCCTGGGAAGTGGGGCCTCAAGGCCAAATAGGGCCCGGGAAGGGGGCTGCATGGCCCCCTTCTTACTTCTTTTGTGCCCCAGGGAGGTGGTAGTCCCCATGGCAATGTTAAGCATTGGAGGGGATTCCTCAAAGCCCCCCTCCATTTATGCTCACATGCTCCAGGGATATGGTGGTTCCCAGGGTCTTTAAAGACCGAAGGAGCAGCCCTCCTCCCATTGATTTCTAAAACAAAACATGGGATGAGGTGGTCCCAGGGGCTTAACCTGCTCAAGGGGAGGGGGCTGCATGCACCCCTCCCCTTTTTTTTATTTACTGCTGCCACCCGGACTTGCCCATCATGGGGCTAAAATAGAAACAAGCGAAAGAGACCACACTTGTTTTTTTTTGTTTTTTTTTCCACAGAGATTCACAAATCTTTGCTGCTATTTAAAAAAAATGCTTTTTGGCCCTGGCCTGGGGGACCAGGGCATTCTATGCCTCCTTCTCTTTTTTTATGATTTTTGTTTGGTGCTCGGCTGAGTTCGAGTCCCAAGATGGCTGCCAACACTTCATGGTTGAAGTGTTGGCGGCCAACCAGATCTCTGCATGAGATATGTAAAATTAGTTGTTCAGTGCCTCTAGATATACACATTTGATTTTCCTTTAATATCTCTAAAACTACTGATCAGATGTACAGCAAATAACAAAAAGGGCTCTTTTTGGTCCAAGAGCTTGGTGTAATTCTGTTCAGTGGCTCAGGCTATAGTCGTGTAAAAATCTCAATGGGAATTAATATAGGAAAAACACTTTTTATGAACCCCCCCTTTTTCTAGGCCCCCACTTTATGGATCACCCCAAAACTTTTCAGGTGCAACTAGCCACAGAAAAGGAACTTTTTGGGGAAGATTTCATGAAGATTCTTCAAATAACACTAAAGTTATAATCAAGTTAAAAAAGATATATATAATATATTACCTACTGTAGTTTCCATAGAAATGTTCAAAATTAGTACAATGCTCAGTTCAGCTGCTGTGTTGAAAGTTTTGGGGTGATCCGTCAAGCAGAGGCTGAGAAAAAGGGGAGTGCCAAAATGCATTTTCCCCATGCATTATCCCATAGGGATTTTAAACAAAACTGCAGCACGAACTGCTAAACGGAATTACATCAAATTTAGCACAAAGATAACTTTTGTTCCAGAAAACATGCTTTGTATAATTTAGTATAAATACATTCAGTCATTTTAGAGTTATTACACGAAAATCAAATTTGTATATCTAGGGATGTGGATACTTCGCAGATCCACAAGCCACAGCAAGGTCCTGATTGGCTTGCCTCAACCTGAGAGAAAAGCTGCTGCCTCCATTTACATCATGGGAAATGGTCCCCAGGGCTGAAAAGTTGCTTGTTGAATGCATCAGATTGAACCTTTCCTGACCACTTGGGTATGTTATAAATGAGGTGAAAGCATGTTTAATGGGCAGTAAAATGACTGAAAATGATTTATTGGTCACTCACAAGATCCACAGAGCCATCAAGGGGCCTAGCACAGCCCCCATGTAAATCCGCAAACCTCACTGCGAAGCTACATCAAGGGTGTGCTAAGCATTGTGGAGGATTCAAAGATTTGTGGAAATAAACAACCAAAATGGGTTTATTCTGAGGAAATATGGAAAGGAAAAAGAAGAAAAGAAGAAAAGTCCTTTGCACTCAATGAGTCAATCAATAGGTATCCAGAATGTTCAAAGTCCAATTTCTTTTTATTCATTTTCATCTTGTATGTCAACACCATGGATACATAAACAAGCCGTCAAGCATAAACAGCCAACAGCCAGCAACCAGCACGTGTTTCGTTGCCTGGCGAGTATGCCTATGACTTCTCAGGGCTGCTAAAGCAAACTTCAATGAGTATTTCCAATAATGCCCATCAAAATCACCAGCATCAATCCGTTAAAGGTCAAGCCATATAATATCAATTGATAACTCATTTAGAATCCTTAGTACATGCAATGGTATAGTAATCAGGTAGTGGTATAGGTATCAGTCCCATTCTAAAGAAGAACATCAAGCTGGAGAGTACTCCATGCTTCTATCTGCGGCTTGCACCCTTTTGTGAAACATGAAAAAGGTGAAAGAAATACTGACCATTTAGAAGTGGTATAACAAAAAAGGAAGATGAAAGGAATCCTGTGATTTGTTAACTATAGCAGCATAATTAAGAGCACATGGTGAGGAGCAGCAATTTTACCTGCTTTTCTACTAAGAGAGAAGGAGGTTTTGCAAGAGTGCTGACTGGAGATTTCAAATGAAAAACAGATGTTAGCAGACACATAAATAAAACTAAGAGAACAGCAAAGTGCTTTAACAGGTATGTTATTTAGGTTGTAGTACATAAAAGTATATTTAGAAATATAATAGTGAGTGTCTGTAAGGTGAAAAAAGTTATAGTTTCTATACAGTGTACTAGAAGGGAAAATATAAGGGTGCTTAGTTGGGAATATTACCTAAAAGTACCATCAGCAGGAAAGAAGAAAGAGGAATTGCTATACTGAATGTATATTCATGTTATTATGCTAGTAGGAAGGAATGCTTGGATAATTGCTTATAACTTATAATTTAATGGAATGGAATTTGCTCATGGTTACACAGTAAGGGAGGCATTATAGACCCAATTACGCTCTCACAAAAGCAGTTATGTACCCATCACTCATTTAGCCGGACAGTGAATGCCACACTCACTCACACTCCCGTAAGACCCTTCACACACACATTTATTCACCTATACGACCAAGTTTGAGTACTAGTTTCCCTTTACAGTCTGGGAGGACATCTGCAGAATGCAACCTGAACCACAGGAAGAGTTTTAAAAGGACTAAGTCAGCACTCTTGAGAAGGGAGAACCATGCTTGTAGTTGACCTTAGAATCAGGGTTCCTAAGTTTATTGGCTCTGAGAAGGAGGGCAAGTAGTAGACTGGGCAAAGGTCCCAGAGGAGAGAGGGGACCCCCACCCCTGCAGAGAGAGAGTTCCCTTCTTGATTTGAAGCAGAAAGTAGTGCCTCCTTTCAAACCCAGTGCTCTGAGAAGGCCAAGGACAGACAGGCTGAGAGAGGCCAAAGGCTGCAGCTGGCCCAGGTGGCTGCTCATGAGAGCAGAGCTAAGGCTGAGAGAGCCTTGGAAGATAAAAGCGTCTTGTTGGTTTATGAATTGACTATCAAGGAGGTTGACTTGAAGACTAAATAGCTGTTAGAGTCTAGCAAAAATGGTGGGAGCAAACCTACTGTGTCCAGTGCAGAACAAAGAGTTCATATACCCAGAGACTTGGTGCCTGGCTCCACGGAGGGGATGATATAGACAGGTTGTTTCAGGGATAGGAAGTAGCTCTAGAGGTACAGAGGATCTCTGAGGAGGATAGGGGAGCTGGCCTTTAGAGTCTTATTCCTGGTGATGGAAGGGATGCTCTAGTGGCCCTAGAGAAGTGGAAGAGATTGAGGTATCCCTTTATGAAGAAGGCCCTTGTCATTAAGTATTAATTTGCAGGGGCAGTCCTGGGAGGATTTTGAGGGGTAATTTTGAAATGTTTGTTAAAAGCAGTGTTGCTTTTTCTGAAGCTTTTTCTGGCAATGTTATACTTTTTATTTTTTAACAAAGAGAACCAGGAAGAAATGACTGGCTTCAGACTATGAAGACATGAAGACATGAAGGTTAAACGGGAAGCTCAGAAAACAATTAAATATTTCTGCTGAGAGTACTTTGGACATGAATGTGAATAGAACTGCAGTACTTCCAGCTTTTATGCTTTTTTCCTCAGTGTCTTTCGGAATGGCACATGTAAAATACTGTTCTATGAAAGAAATTACAGTCATAGGTTTCTGTTCCAAATTTAGGTGCATCTATTGTCAACAATAGCATATGAATAGGAGGAGCATCTTTTGCTTGGTACTTGTTAGACATGGCATCCTTGGGGTGGATTTCCCCTGTATTTTTTGCCTCTGCCTCCTGTGCTTTTGCTGTATGCTGGTCTTTGTTTTTGCTGGTCTAGATGGTTTGGGCAATTTGCCACTGCTGATCAGTGCCAAAGGGCAAGTGCTCCCTCTATAAATTGTGAATATGGATTGGTGTTTCCATGATTGGCTTGTTTGACCTACTACTAAGTCCCTAGTACAGTGCACTGTGTGTGCCCAGGGCCTGCAGCACTAATTCTGCCACCCACACAAGCAGCATTTCAAATGGGTTTCAGACCTGCCACTGCAGTGTCTGCATGCAGTCTCTACTGACATGTCGACCTGGTGAGTGCACCCACTTGCCAGGCCATAATCTTCTCTTTTATTACATGTGAGTCACCCCTAAGGTAGGCCCAAGGTACCCTTGTGGGCAGGGTGGAGTGTATGTGAAAGGTAAGACATACTCTGATGTGTGTTACATGTCCTGATATTAAACTACAGTGTATTTCGTTTTTCACTATTCAAAGGCTATGTGTCCCATAGGATAGAATGTGAGTTTACTTATAACATCTCATAAGTATAGCTCCCATTGGGACAAGATAGAAAGTTGGAGTTTAGTATGTGTGAACTTAAATGTATCTTTTAGTAAAGATGATTTTTACATTGTGTGTTTGAAAAAACCACTTTTACAAAGTGGGTATTTTTTTGCATGGCCATTTTGGTGCCTATGCTAGTTTTTTGGTTGACTGTCTGGCTTTTGAGTGACAGGGGCTGGGGATGTGCATTCACTGTAGACAGCCACTGGGGCGGTTGAGGCATGTCCTGCCTTTCCTGGATGAGTCAGGACTGGGCTGAATAGACCTGGGCTGCATTTAGAGTAGGGGGGAGATTTCCTTGCACATGAATGTGCCTGGTCTGCCTTATACAATGCTGTCTCCACCTCTTGCTAGGAAGCTGGACCAGAGAGGACAGAACTGGTTTTGACTGAGCACAGCACCTCTCTGTCACAAGAGAACAAAGAAAACTGCTGTATAAATATTGGGGCCCAGACCACAGAACTTTAGAATACTTCTGGACTCAATAGGATCCTCTGCAAAGGAGAAGAGCTGGGAAAACTGAAGGAGAAGTACTGCCCCTTTTATGTGTGCTGTCAAGGGTTGGCCTGCAGTGGCTGTTTCTGCCAAGGAGAAGATAAAGTCTTTTCTGTGTATCCTACTGGAAGAAGATCTTCAAGGGATTGACGTAGAACTTGCCTCCTGTTCTGAAGTATCAGGGACAAAAAGACTTCACACCAGCTCCCCTGAAATTCCTTGCTGGAAGTTCTGTCCTACCAAGAGGTGCCTGTTCCTGTGTTGGGCCTCTGGAGGTTTTTCCTTCTGTTTGGAGCTAGAAAAGAGACGCAACTAAGAGAAGCATGACGCATCCGTACCCATTTCCGATGCACCACTGCTGTGTGCTGAAGAACCTGATGCAGCGCCTGGCAGAGGCTGGAGAAATCGCAACACGCTATATCCTGTGCACCAATTGCCAAAGTCCTGGATCACAGCACTGATTCTGATGTAGGCCCTGCTGTGCGGCTGCAAGAACCAACGCATCGTGGGACTGTAGCTGAAGAGATCAATGCAGAACTGTTGCTGCTACCTCTGCATCGAGAACTGATGCATTTCCGATCCCCATGCATCGCACCGGGGCTCCAAATCTACAAGAACACCAGGGCTGCAGGAAGAAACCGACAGATCACCTCCTCTTCAGTAAGGAACCGATGTATCGGCTCCCTGTGTAGCAGTAAGGAATCAATGCATAACCTCCCCTGAAGTAAGGAACAAACGCATCACCTTCCCTGGGTGTAAGGAACCGACGCATCACCTTCCCCGCGGCAGTTTTTGTTTATGATTTTTTACGCATCCACAGTACTTTGTGTTGAAAGTGTTGCACCTATAGTTTGCTATGGACATAACTGTTTTTATCTCCTAAAAGTCGTATTTTGATTATTGTATGTTGGATTTTTGTCATTTTGGTCTTGTTTGGTTTAGATAAGGATTACTTATTTTTCTAAACTGGTGTGGTACCCATTTGTAGTGTTTTTACTGTATTATTGTATGTGTGCACAAATGCTTCACACACTGCCTCTAAGATAAGCTTGTCTGCCCGTGGCAAGCTACCAAGGGGGTGAGCAGGGGTTATTGTAGAAGTGTATCCCCCTTAGCCTGACTAGGAAGAAGGGTCCCTACTTGGACAAAGGTGCAAATCATCGCCAACTAGAGACCCCCATTTCTAACAGTACTCTTTTTACATAAACAAAAAGGTAAATTCTCCATCAATGGATTGTTTGTTGCTGCAGATAAAGGAAAACATAATTTCAAATATGTGCTTAAAGCCCCTGCAAATATTTGCTGGATCCAAAGAACAACGGGGCATATTATCAAGGGGGTTTATCTCCGCATTTTTGGCTTTAAAAGCCAAGAAAGCGGAGATAAAATTATCTCCCTATTACCAAGCTGTCGCTAACACCAGTTAGCGACAGCTAGTAGGAGATAGCGACCATCTTGGGCCCCACTTTGCATGTCAGTGATATTTATCACTAATGAGATGCAAAGTGGGCGTGCCAAGATGTTAGAGACTGAAAACAGTCGCTAACATCGCTATCTCCTATTACCAACTTTTGGAGATATTCGCGCTAAGCGGGAATATCTCCAAAAGCTAACACCTGCCCTGAGCAGTTCTTAGCCATGTTATCCAATGGGAGGTGGATAACATGGCTAAGAGCATTTGCTCGATAATGCATGAATATCGCTGACTTTTCAGCGATATTCATGCATTTCGGCCGTTTTTTATCGCATTTGCGATAAACCTTGTTAATAGCAAGGTTTATCTGCGATAAAAATCGCCGATGTGCGGCGATAATTTTTGTCTCTAAACAAGTTAGAGACAAAAATTATCGCTAGTTGTTGGTAATATGCCCCAACGTTTTCTTGGTATCTTGAAACTGCTGTCAATAATGTTACAGTTTGTTTGTGTGAAAAAGTTATTTGAGTTATCCCATATATATTCTGCCGAGCTCAGAGGTAAAAATTACGCTTTGAGGGGGTGGGGGTTCGTACAATATTTAGGATGGTTTTTTCCCCACTGTTCATTGATAATTCTTTTAACAATGCATTACTTTTGGTGTACGAGTATAGAAACTGAGAACAGTAAAAAAGAGAAAATGCACCCGCAGAAGACATTTGTATGGCAAGAAGCATGGACATGTTGCACTGTGAGTAAGCATCTTACTTTCATTTTTGAATGCAGGTGCTATTACAATGACTGCAGATGGCGATGGTTCTCCCAAGCATACAATATAGGTGGACTATCCCGCTGTACCTACTTTGTCCTACATGTTTTAATTGAGTCCCCTTTCTGGAATTGTTTTTAACTGCTTCCACATGGAAGTAGTGCCATGTAAATATTTGATTTGTATTGCCCCTGGATAAAAGCTTGATGCAAGTATCGCAGTACAGCTATTTATCTTATTGTTTTCTTTAAATTTTTTGTCATCTATGTATATAAAAACGAAAGTATGTCTGTCTGTTTGTCCTTTATGCATTACTACACCATTCATCCGATCGGCATGAAACTTTGGGAAGTCATTGAGTACACTCCCGCAAAGGTTTCCGGCAAAAAAATAAAGTTAAAATAAAAATAAATTGTTAAAAGTTGTTGAGTACACTCCAGTGAAGGTTTCTGGCAAAAAAAAGAAAAATGTGTTAAATATCGGCCCCCCCGGCCCCCCAGCGCCCTCATAATCTTTCCAATACTGAACGTTTACAGTTTCCGGTGCGACTCGCTTTTGCAATGACCATCAGTAAAGCACAAGGACAATCGCTGCAAGTGTGTGGACTAGATTTGGATCAAGTGTGTGGACTAGATTTGGAGAATCCGTGCTTCTCACATGGACAACTATATGTGGCCAGCTCACGCGTCGGAAAACCTTCTGCTTTATTCGTGTACACACCAGACGGAAAAACAAAAAATACTGTGTATCCACAAGCACTCGAATAAATAAACAGAATTAAAGAAACACTTTAAAATGTTTTCCATATTAAAATGAATAAGTTTCAATAAAAATGACACAATGTAAATTGAATGTTATCATAACAAGTTTCCTTAAATTTCCTTTCTTCTGAGATCGCCTTTATGCATTACTACACCATTCATCCGATCGCCATGAAACTTTGGGAAGTTGTTGAGTACACTCCCGCAAAGGTTTCTGGCAATTTTGTTTTTTAAATATCGTCCCCCCAGGGCCCACATAATCTTTCGAATACTGAAATTGTCCGCAAATTTGCGAGCAGTTATGCCCCCAAATGGAAATTGATTGGTCGATTTACATCTGAAGCACTAAAGAAAAAGGCATTACAAGCTTTAGAAACAGACGAGCAACGGGAAGCAAGATTAGAAGCTGTTCGAACACAAACTGCTCAAGCACGTTCTTCTCAAATGAACAAGCAACGACAATCAAGATTGGAAGCCGATCGAGTACGCACTGCTCAAGCCCGTTCTTCTCAAACGAACGAGCAACGAGAATCAAGATTGGAAACAGATCGATTACGCACTGCTCAAGCCCTCTCGAATGAAATAGAAGAGCAACGATAATCAAGATTGGAAACCGATCAATTACGCAATGCTCAAGCCCACTAGAATGAAACAGGAGAGCAACGAGAATCAAGATTGGAAGCCGATTGAGTACGCACTGCTCAAGCCACACTTTCAAATGTTTTCCATATTAAAATGAATAAGTTTCAATAAAAATGACACAATGTAAATTAAATGTTATCATAATGAGTTTCCTTGAATTTCCTTTCTTCTCAAATCGCAGCAACGCACGATGGGTAAGCTAGTGAGTTATGAAATTGTATATTAGTACAGTTATAAAAATTTATATTAGTAATTTTAGTTATAGGTCACAAACACACCCACACAGGTACTCATATATGAACTTGCACATCTAAAGATTAATACCCAAACCTCTACCTTGTGAATTTAAATTCACTACCGAGGAAGAACCAAGAGCGCCGGTTAAGAAGGTATGCAATCTGGGGTTCTTGATTGACGACAATCTTCAGATGGAGTCCCATGCAAATAAGACCGCCCATGTATGCTTCTCCTTAATACATCTGCTACGAAAAATACTTCCATTATTTCCAACGGAGTTACACCCATTGGTGGTAAGAAGTACTGTGTTAAGTAGACTTGACTACTGTAACTCTCTGTATTCAGGTGCCCTACAATACATCATTCAGGGATTACAGAGAGTACAGTCTGCAGCAGCAAAATTAGCACTTAATAGGTCACAAAGCTCATCTACCACCTTGGCTCTGAGAGAGCTGCATTGGCTGCCCATCAAGGAAAGGGTCCAGTTTAAGGCCCTATGTCTGATTTTCAGAGCAGTGAATAAGATTGGCCCTATCCCTCTGCAGGAATAGTTGATGTGGTACCAACCCAGGGTACAACTTCGTTCCTCTAGTGCTGACCTACTGCAGGTCTCCAGATTCAAACGCGCCAGGTCAGGAGGGAGGGCATTCAATGTGGTGGGCGCCCGCCTCTGGGATTAACTTCCTCTGAATCTCAGACAAATGGACACCTTGTTGGAATTTCGAAAGCGATTAAAAACCTGGCTATTCCCGAAAGTTTAAATCTCTCCTTCCTACTCACCTTGGCCCGACCTCTGTCCCATTCTGGTCACCCATTTTCAGCTGTAAGCGCCAGGATGCCCATAGGGTGACAGTACGCGCTATATAAGTGTCAAATCAAATCAAATCAATGTATAATCCCATACAGGCAGTCACACACATTTATACATAGAAACTGCTTTTTAGATACACTCTAACACCCATATGCCATTAACAAACTGACTTACACACTCATGAAGATTTTGCACACTAAGGTGCACCCCAGTATAGTGACTCATACATCCAGTTATACACTGATGCACCCACTCTAACACCCAAATATATACACCAATACAGCTACTCTGATACCCAGTCATACAGTGACAAAACTACACAGAGACTAACACATTCATGCACAGACAAATGCAGCCACTGTCACACCCATGCACTCATCTATACAGCCACTGACGGACCCAGGGTCATACTGATGCAACCTCTGACATACTGAAAGACACTGATACAGCCACTGACATACCCAGACACACACTGATACAACTACTCTACTAATACACCCAGCCACACTCTGAAACAGAAACTGACATATCCAGACCCGTACTCATACAGGCACTGATACTCCCAGTCACGTATTTATGCAGCCGCTTAGGTATTCAGGCAAACACTGATATGGCGTCTCAAACACCCATATACATACTGATACATCCAGTTACACATGCATCCACACACTGATACAGGCACTAACACAGCCAGGGAAAGACTAATACATTAAATAAGACACTCAGAGACTTACCAATACAGACACTGGCACACCCAGATATACAGGCATGCAGACACAGACACATCCAGTCAAACAGTAATGCATCAAGTGACACACACAGGCACACACTGATGCATACACTGACATAATCAAGTTCACACTCATGTGTATGCTAGAACACCCAGGCACATGCTGCTGCACACAGTAACACACAAAGGCAAACAATAATGCATATGCTAACACACCCAGGCACACACTGATGCAAAGACTGACACAGCCAGGCACACACTGATCCATACAATCAATCAATCAATCAATCAATTTCATCTTTATTCAGCTTGGATACAGCTAATAAAGTGCAGTATAAAACGTTAAAATATACACAAAACAACAGAAAACAATAAAATGTACCTAATACAATCTCACTTTTTATATAGCGAACTGTGCTACAGAGCATTAAAACCGTACATTCATCTAAGTTTGGACCCTTGCAAGATTAATAAAAACAACATTAAAAGTATTTTAACTTGGCCTGACAGCTTAGTCAGAATGCATTGGCAATCTAGAGCATGCAGCAGCCCTTAAAAATAAACTAACATGAAACCATGTTTTATCATTGTGTAATTGTTTCAGAAAGAGCACTGACTGAGTGATGTACATCAGATTTCTCGATTTAATAAAAGTCATTAAAAGCATTTTGGTATATTTTTGATAAAAACCGCAGAAAAAGTCAAATGTATCATTGACTGTTTAGAAGTATTGTTACAGGGGCACACCATTGATTCTAAATTGTGTTGAAAACCTGAGGGAAAACAAAGCATATATGTTATCGTATCAGCCCGAAAGCAAAAGAACAAAGAACTCGTCCACCTTTCTCTCCCACCCCACATGTAGTTGCTAAGATATTATCATGACTTACGCCTGGTTACGTCAGGCAGCTGACGCCCACGCGCCTTGTATAAACATCCCCTGTTCCCGCCCTAATGACGCACATAAGTGGTTCACTCCACACTTGAAGTCTTTAAAACTGGAAGTACGCCAAAAAGAGAGGAAGTGGAGAATCGGCTATTCGACACAAGATAAAGCCAATTATTGCAAGGCCCGCAAGGACTACCAAAAACTCGTCCTAAAACAAAAAAGGGACTACTTTTCCGAAAAAATATTGAACTCTCGTAATAAGACGAAAGATCTGTTCAGTATTGTGAATGATCTCAGCAGTAGTGATAGAACCTCCCCATCGGTTACTCCTACCCAGGATCTTTGCAACTCATTGAATTATTTTTTCTTTAATAAAATTTGCACAATAAAACAGAGTATTTTAAATGCCTTGCCCCCCCTCCTTTGGATGACGCTTACTATAATCCTCATACGTTAGAAGCCTTTCCCCCTATTGATGGCAAGATTTTGTCCAACCTTTTCGCAAGGGTTAAATTTGGCTCACCTGATGATACCTGCCCCCCGCACATCCTGAGAGAGGTGGGGACAGCTATTCCTGAGGGCGTGCTTCCTTTGCTAAATGGATCACTTCTACAGGGTAAAGTTCCCAACAGCCTTAAGAAGGCCTTGCTTATCCCTCTGATCAAGAAAGTTGGAGCAGATCCGCTTGATCCGTTAAACTATAGGCCTATATCACTGTTGCCTTATAGCTCTAAGTTACTGAAAGCCCACGTCTGTGCAAACGTGTCTAATTTCATAGAACAAACGGAATATCTTGAACCCAATCAGGCAGGCTTCCGTTCGTGTCACTCAACAGAAGCTGTCATATTGGCGGTACAAAATACTTTGAGGCGGAATGCGGATAAAGGAATCCACCAGGCCCTGGTACTACTCGATCTTTCGGCAGCATTCAACACGGTTGACTATACCATTCTGGTCAACCGTGTTGAACAAGCTGGCCTCAGGGGGCCCGCTTTGAGTTGGATCCGCTCCTTTATCACAGGCTGCACTCAATCAGTAAGATTGGGCCCTTTTACAGCTCCCACTATTTCCACCACATGTGGAGTACCCCAGGGCTCATCTTTGTCACCTCTGCTTTTTAATTTGTACCTGCGCCCACTACTGTACTCCCTAAGAAATGCTAAAGTTACCATCTTTAACTACGCGGACGATCTACAACTCATCTTCCCTTTAAATACCAAGGACTCTGTGGAAGAATTTTATAACACCATGACACACATTCAGGGATGGATGAGCCGTAACCATCTGAAACTTAACCCAGGCAAGACTGAATTGGTCTTGCCTGGGCAAAGTGAACTAAGTTGGAGCCCATGCTTTTGGCCTTCTAGCATGGGGGCCCCACCTACGAGATCGTCCTCAGTCAAAAGCTTGGGAGTAACAATTAGTGAGGACCTTTCTTTGAAAAGACAAGTAGGTACTGTAGTGTCGTCCAGTTTCTTTCAACTTAAAACAATAAGGAAAATAGCTCACTTTCTTACGCAGGCCGCTCTCACCCAGGTCATAATTGCCCTTGTCCTATCCCGACTGGATTTTTCTAACAGTCTCTACTTGGGGCTCCAAGCGGGAGAGTTAAAACGACTTCAGTTGGCCCAGAATCAAGCCGCCAGACTTATTCTGGAACTTACAAAGTGGCAATCTATTAGACCTGGTTTGAAACAACTACACTGGCTACCTGTTGCGCAGCGAATTGCATTTAAAATCGGGTGTATTATTTTTAAAACCTTACAAAACTCAGCCCCGAAGTTTATAAAAGATCTTGTCTCTAGATATAATCCATCTTTAAATCTTCGCACTGCTCAAAAACTTTATTGATTGTTCCATCTTACAAAAGGAAGCGCCTTGGTGGCAGCTGCTTCGACCATCTTGCAGCCACCTTTTGGAACTCGCTTCCCTTACAACTAAAATTGAGTGGAGACCTTCTCAGCTTCAGACATTCTCTTAAAACCTGGCTGTTCTTGCAGGCCTATTGCTGAGTTGTATTTCACTTTAACTGTTGTGTTGTGTTCCCTTCCTATAGCGCCATGAAGCCCCCGGGCGTACGAGCGCTTAATAAATATATATTAACATAACATAACATAACATAACTTAGGGGAAGGTATTCCAAAATAGAGGTCATAGATATTTCTGTGCTCAACCTCTTTTTGCCAGTATGACTTAGCAATACCGCCTGCCCTGTGACACACAGGTTTTGAAATCAATAAATGCTTGTCGATATAAGATTTTTCAACAAATGCTAGCCATGGGATATCTTAACCTTTTTCACAAGCTAATCAATCTTTTCTGAGGTCTCTAGTTAGGGATGTCTCTTTGTTTTTTCAGATTGACAGTCATAACGGAGGGGAGCAAACATGAGCAAGATCACATATGTAGTTTAGTCCCAATTCATTATGACAAAGGAAATTTGGTGTAGGAAGAGGGACTGAAACCGTTTTTTTCTGTCCGGATTGCTGGTAGATCCCTAATGCCCCTGACACCCACCCTGTAAATGGCAATGGGTACACATTGCATGGAGTATATTTGCAACATGGAAGTAAATGCACAGCTGCCAGCTGGTGAAGGTAAGCTGAAGAGTGAACCAATGCCTTCAGTGGCACACCCAGACACTTACAATGCAGACAATGATGTACCCAGGCATTCAGCAATGCAGACACTGAGGCATCAAGCCAAACACTAATGTATCCGGTAACACAACCAGGCACACACTGATGAGACACTGAGACACCCAGAGACTTACAATGCAGACACTGACACACCAAGGCATACAGCAATGCAGATTTTGACACACCCAGCCAAACACTAGTGCATACAATAACACACCCAGGCACACACTAACTCACTCAGAGACTTACCAATGCAGACGCTGACACAAGAGGCATGCAGCAATGCAGACACTGACACGCCTATCTAAACACTAATACATCCAATAAGACTCCAAGGCATTCAGTGATGTATACACTGGCACACCCAGGCGTACAAGAAAGCAGAAGTCTGATATACACAGGCATACACAAACACAGACAATGCACAACTAATCTACATCCAATGCTTCCAATTATAGAACCAGGCACACCCTGACACATACAGTGACACACCCAGGGTGATACTAATGCATACACTGACATATCTCAGTATACATTAATGCAGACACTGACACAGGCAGGCATACATCAAAGCAGGCACTGGCACAGCCAGCCTAACACGAATGCATCCAATAACACAGCCAGGCTTACACGCATGCATACACTGACACACCCACTCTCACACAAATACAGTCACTGACAGTCAATCAGCCGGTAGAAATTCTTTATTCATGATATTTCTGTAGCATATAAAGTGCATAAAAGATAAATATAATTTGGTCATTACAATAATAAAAAATGTGGACAGGATAAAAACAATTATTTCCAAAACATAATATAATAAATAGTTGCATCATAAACCGTCCATCGTAATAAAATACATTGCTAAAACCCTAATCCATTTCAAATTCATGATACAATAATTCATTGAGTATAGCTTTATTATATAAGACCGCTATCAATTTAAGTTCTCCTACTCTTCAAGGCTAACCAGAAAGAATGACACCAGGAATAGCATACATAGTGATCAGCAGGTAATTTGGAGTAAGTAGAGTGGTACCCTACAGTCCCTAAAATTATATTTACTCATAAGAGGTAAAATATATCTTTTCCTTTATGCATGATAAAATCTTCAAAAATAAATATGGAAATATTTTTAGGGGGATTTTCCATCACAGGGGCATGGAGACAAGTCTTCTACAGAGTACACATTACTCAGGTAACCCAAAATGGGATATCGTATAGGCAGAATCTCACGAAAATAAAACAATGCTGGGGGTCCAACACTATGGCTAGATATGAATACATTTCTTGTGAAATGGAGAGAGACGACTGATATAACTTCACAGAGGATTTCTTTAAATTAGCCTCACCTCGCTTTCAGCATGTAATCCGAACATTTCCTTGATTCTCACCTTATAACTCGACAAACAGCTGTGCAGGTTCTCATATAACTCCGGTAAGCCCAAAGGCCTCAGTGAACATTTTACATATTGTAGCCACCTGATTTTGTGTGCGCAGTCCAGGTTTAGACAAGCTTTCAGAATACTCTGGTTAAGGTTAATCATCTCCTTTCTCCAGATAGAATGCACACTATGATGGTGCTAAATGGATCATATCAGAGAGAAGGGGCCCCAAGCTCAGTATGGCAATTAAAGATTTGCACACCTACAAGGAAGGGCTAGCAGCCTTTTAGTAAAAACCATCCTCTATGCATTGCAGGGGATCTATTTGTGGAATTCCCCATACCCAGTAAGTAGCGATAGATATGGCTTTAGCATTATTTACTTTTTTAATTTCCAGAATAGGTTTAGTCCCAAGTTTCTTAATAAAGCTAAAAATTTCGGTTATGCTTTTTTCTAATGAAAAAACTCTATTAGCTACCATACTATTCTAAGTGTGCTTTTCGTCACTCCCAAACTTTGTGCATCTATGTGAAATACTGGTAGTTCCGTCGGGCCACCCCCTTCAACAAGTATGTAAGTCACTGAGACATTAAGAACACAGAGTTAGATATGTGTTTCATTAGATGGTGGTTCTAACAAGGACCATTTTTTTATAGAATGTTTTTTTGGGAGATTTTTGCTTTTTTAAAATCTTTTTTGTGAACAAAAAGTGAACAGGGTATTAAAAAGGGTAAGGATGGGTAAATGCAAAGAAGCAACTGGGCTTACTCTACAACAAACAATATGTAGTCACTGGAAGCAAAAACACAAAAACTAACAGATATGCTTCTTCACTGTATCCAAGAATGCACCCATAGAAGACATTTTTACAGCAACAAGCATGCGGCATTTCACACTGTTAATATTCATGTCACTCAATTCCCTACAGGAAGCTGGTATTATTAAGACTGCAGTTGATGATGGTTCTCCCAAGGTTGCTTAAGAGGTTGACTGTCCTGCTGAATTTGCTTTCTGTCGCATCATCTTGTTGTAGACCATTTCATGAATTGTTTTTAGGTGCTTCCACATAGAACTTGCCCCATGCAAATACTTCTTTGCAGTGTGTCTGGATAACTGCTTGCTGCATATTTTGCCTGCACATATTTTGCTGTTACCTTCTTTTCCCCAGAAGGTATAGTAAAGTGCTTCCACACATGTCTTCCTCCTCATTCTCAACAGGTTGTGGATGCTGATCTTGGACGGACAAGGTAGCTTCAGCCACTGTGTAAACACAGAGTACCACTAGTTCTTAATTCTCCTTCTAGAGACGTCACTGGAGAAATAACTGCTTTTGGGTGTGGTTTTTCATGTGCAAGAGTGGGGTCTTAATAGATCAAATCAGAAGGCAAGGATTTTGTGTTACTGAGTGAATAAGCGACTCAGGTCCATACATTTGCGGGTTTGTGATATACTTGTAAATATGGTCACTCTGATGTCATTAATGACTGTGGAGGGGTATACATATTTAGAGTAATTAGTAAAAATGTAAACGAATCAGCAGATGAACAGTTGCTTATTCTATCTAATCACGAGATTTGGATCAAAAGACAAAGAGAAATAGTCCTTCTATGTATGCAGCCCCATGAAAGTACCGCAGTACCCCAAAAAAAACATTAAAAAGTACATTTTGTAAAGCACATATGCTTTACAATAAGTGCATATGTGAGTTTAATACTTTTAAACATATAAAAAGTATAATTATGTATATAGTAATAAACAACAAAATTAAACATCAAAATAAGTTGTAATACGCTTAGTATTAAAATGAAACCTACACAATAACTAAAAAAAAAACTAAGCATTGGAGGGATATAATACTTTGGAAATGGAATTTGAAAAGCATTTGAAATTCACTGAAAAAAACGAAGGTTACAGTGATGTAATAGGTAGTCAATATATTTTAAAAACCTTAGAAATTTACTGAAAAAAAAGGCTACAGGGACGTTATAGTTAGGCTCAAATTTCACTTGTACAAAAACAGTGAAATTCAACAGTTATAGTTAACTGAGCTAACTATAATGTGCGCACTAACAATGCGCTTTTTATGACCTCACATATTACATCACTGATGACATGGTCAGTGACATCACTGATGATATCTCAAATGTAATAACTGATTATATCATCTAGTGATTGTGAGTGCTTTCTAAATGTTTATGAGTGTTTAAGATATATATATCAAGGTACCACAAAGGTTAAATAATATAATTTGTGTTGAAAACAGAGATCCTCTTGCTAGGTAGGCTTATCCACTTCTGGGGCCAGCAATGGTGGTCGGTAATCTTGGGCTCCCACCTGAACCCAGATCTATGGTGAAAAAACTTGGGATATATATGGATGACTTTTTAGCCTTTGAAACCCAAATCAAAATGCTAGCCGTTCACTGTTTTGGCATCCTCAGGAACCTTGAGCCTATTCTGGGTTGCCTTCCCTAGCCAACTCGCCAACTGATCATCACTCGTTGGTTATCTCGCCAGTTGATATTGGAACATCTTCTTTTTGGTATTAAAAAAATCTGTTCTGAATTGTTTGCAGGTCAATCAAAACGCTGCATCGAGCCTACTTTCCTCCCTCCCCAAATTTAGTTCTGCCTGCCATATTTTTGCCAAGCTCCACTGGCTGTCTACTCTGATGCATTTCTACATGCGCTATGGAACACTTCACTTTGCTGATTTAAACTTTGTCTACGTCCCCCACTACAGTAGAGTCAGAATGGGTGGCTGTTCTTTTTATGTCTTAGCCCCAACCCTATGAATTTGTGCCATTTAGCATTAGAACAAATTTGGAAATCTGAGCCTAACTATAACATCCCTGTAACCTTTGTTTTATTCAGTGAATATATATATTCACTGAAAAAAGCAAAGGTTACAGGGACGTTATAGTTAGACTCATATTTCACTCATACAAAACCAGAAAAGATGTGAGCAGGTATAGCTCCCTGAGCTAACTATAACTTACGTCGCAGCAATGCACTACTTCTGACTTTGCATATTACATCACTACAACTGCTGAATTTCACTGGGTTTTATGTGAGTAAAATCTGAGCCTAAATATAGCATTCCTGTAACCTTTGTCTTCTTGAGCCAGTATTTATTGCAAAATATGAAATGAATGTAGGGGCCCAGGTGGCCTCCCCCCTGCAGCCCCAGAGACCTCTCCGGGGCTAAAATTAAATTAGTGTAGGGGACCTGTGGAGCACCCCCATGGACCGACATCTCCCCGGGGATAAAATGAAATTAGTGCAGGGGTCCTGTGGAAAACCTCTGCAGCCCCAGGTCACCACCTCCCTGGGGCTGTGTAGTGTAGTGCAAAAGAGTGGGGCCATGCAGCTTGAGCCATAGATGG
>NW_028254179.1:0-52697 GCF_964263255.1 Lissotriton vulgaris
TAGAGACATTGATAAAACTTGGTGCCTGACCCTGGGCGCCCCCCCCCCGCACATCTGTATTGAGTATGCAGCCCAATGCATTTCGGGACAACAGAGTTCCTTCCTCAGGGTAAAACCATGGTATAAAAATGTGGATAATGTATGATGATGATGGAAAGGGGTAAACATTCGGCGCGTTCACAGGCATCTCAATTTTTGTCACACGCAAAATCTTTGGAAAGCTACTGCAGGAATTGGATCATTCTTTACTGAACTGAATTTCACGCCGGTTCCTTTGGCCATTGACTTGAGATTACGTCTCTTAGTGATTTTAACTCTGCGCCATTTACAGTTGTTTTTAAGCGCCGTTGTTACCCCTTTCCATCCTCATCATACATTATCCGTATTTTTATGCCATCGGGCTGCATACTCAATACGGATGAATAATTACCTGACGAAGTTTCTGTACAATATAATTTTGTCAAACTGAGTTTTGTACATTATTGTAAATAATTGTTGTTATGCATTATTGAACACAGCAACCCAGTGTTCACCTTATGATTGTTATCATTATTTGATATCTGTTGTTGCATCATTGTATGAATTGAATACAATCACCCAGAATACATTCATTCAGCCTTGGTTATTTTTTCTAAACTGAGGGTTTTTAGATAAAAACCACGAGGGCAGTGCATGGTACCAGCAGGCCTTCCTGCTTTGTAGTACCATAGCACCTCTCTATCCAATCTTAGATAAGATTAACAAATAGTGGATTTACTCTAGGAGTGCACCTTTTTCATAATCCCCTCTGGTCGACAGCAGCCATAGTTTGCTGTACAGTCTAGAAGACTGGTACAAGGAGAACTGAGGCCCTCCAGTAGGAGCTTTCCGGAGTTGAGTTATGAGTCCAACTTGTTTGATACCAAACACGACAGGGTTTGTTACAGCCAGTTTAGAGTTAGCCATCTCGTAATGACACAGGGCCACTCTATGTATCGTTATGGCTGATGCACTTACAACCCGAGAGAATGGACTCCATGTGTTGTAGGGGTAACCTACTCATGCAGGGGCACCCTCACACTTATAACCGGGCACCCTGCCTTCAGGATTGAAAGGCCTGCCTTATAGAGACTTATAGTTTTTAAGTGCAGTGACCTCATATATAAGGAAACATATAGCTGTCATCAGTGGTGCTAACACCAGCTTACACAGGCTGCAATTACAATTTGAGTGGTCTCCCATGGGTGGCATAATACGTGCTTCCGTCCATGGAGGACCCCAGTTGTACCTATGACCGGGGGCCTTAGCACAAATACAAGGGACTTACAAGGGTACACCAGTAGCCAATCTGGGGTGTACCTAAGTACTCAACGTGTCCAATTTAGGGAAGAAGCACAGAGACTGGGGTCCTGAATAGCAGGATTCCAGTCAGACTATTCAGAAAATCATGACAGCAGCAAAAAGTGGGGTGACCATGAAAGCAGATACTACTTTCCTACAGAACCCATGGTGGTTGGGCGAAGGGACTGGCCTGGAAATCAACATCTTGCTTTACATTAAAAAAGCCATAGAAATTCACTAAAAAAAAACAAAGGTTAAAGCGCTATTATAGTTGGAAATAGCAATTATATCTTACTTTACACTAGAAAATCCAGAGAAATTCACTGACAAAAATCAAAGGTGAAAGGGACGTTATAGTTAGGTGAAAATGTCAGTTAAAACATACCACTTTAAACAAACAAAACTGCTGAAATCCACCAGCTGTAATTATCTCCAGTAGCTATAGCTCCTGCCCCAAAGTAACTATAAATTGTGCCCTAAAGTAACTAGAACTTGTGCACTCACCAACCCCATTCCGCACACAGTGCCCTGCACCCCACCCCCTTCCAGGTGGCCACCTCCGCCGCCATGGCGTTTGGATGTATGCAAAGTGGGATTGTGTGCAGGTCTGCCCACAAACTCCCACAGTAGCCACTGCACGGGGCCTGTTCCCAACACCATGCGGACAACCAACCCGCTGCGTTGCACGGCCTTCAGCTGTGCTGAGCATGGGGTTGGCCACAGGGCTTGGTCATTTCGCAGGCTCTGCACCCAACCCCCTGCGGACCGCTAACCACCCAGCACACATCTCCTTTGGTGGTGAGCGGTGTGGGGTAGCCGCACGGCCAACCTCCCCTTGTGTGGCCAATGCACTACAGACACTCACACCGCCTTTTGTTTTTTAGTACTTGGATCCCGCTGGACTCTGCGCTCACTTGGGACCCCTACGCCTTTTCCAGTTTATTTCCTGTCCTCTAACACCTATTAGAGTATGCCTGGAAAGCTGAACCAGACATAGATGTCCAGGTATACTACTTGGATTGTCTGATGCCTTTTTTAAAAGTGTCTGCCCTTTGGGAATGGTGTACCCTTTGCAAACAAACTTCTATTTTTCGTTTTTTCCCCTGGAAAGGGAGTTTTCACAGACCTTTGTTATCCATTTTCAGGCTGCACAGCGCATGGATAGGAGTTTGGGGACATCCACAAATATACATTTTTAGGGGTAATCCCAACCTTCCAGGGCAAACCAAGCCTTCATTGGAACAGCCTCTTCTCACCCCTTGAGTGGAATTTACCCTTTGCACAAAGTTTTTAACAGCGCTATGGGATTTAATCAAGGGAGAAGTGATGAGGAGGTATTCGTTCCCCCCAGGACTAGGTGCGGAAGGAGAGGGGCACCAGACAAGGGTAACAGCTGGAGATGGTGCCAAGGAACCCTGCTTTGTCTCTATTTAAAAATATGTTCTCAGAAGTTGTTCTCTGTTTTCACTTGCATCCGTCAGACCCCCGATCAATGTTTTTAAGATAATAATCCTATGTGACTGTCCCCGTTTTATTTATTGCCAACATCTGATCTTATCTTGCCCATTAGATTATCGATTTTTGTAATCGCTGTGGCACAACATTTTAAAACCTATTTAAAAAAAGATATTCGTTCTAGATTGGTAGCACTGCCATTCTTATTATCAATGCGATTTATGGATGCAGTGTGTGCCCTGACTAGATGTTTCATTTCTTTAACTGATTTTGTATTATGATTAGATTTTGTAAATTGTCTGATGAAGTATTTGGTATTTTAACGGTATGTCATATTTTACGTTTTTTATGATTGTTTTTATTGTTTAAGACAGTGTCTCAAATTAAGTGAAATTTCTGAAGCAGCTCTTGCTTTTCGTAGTCATCAGCAAGAGACTGTATGATAGGGATGCTGTGTGGTTAGTTTTTACTGTTTCCTCTGCCTTTGGTAGTCTGCCTTGTCCGTAAGGGAGTTTGTGGAGCCTTCTTTCTGGTTGTTAAATACAGGTTTGCGGTTATCCTCTTACTGCTGGCGCCACTAGTGGTCATTTCAGACTTTACACCCTGCTGAGGGATCCTTGTTAGGTTGAGGGAGCCATGGTGCACGTTTGGTCGGCCACACACCCATGGCGGTCTCCAGGTGCTGCCCTGCCTCTTCCGCATAGGATGGTGGAGGGAAGGCACAGGTGAGGCCTCACATAGAGCAAGATGCTCGGGTGCGTCTGAATTCTCCAGCTTGGCATCAAACAGTTTAGCGGCTCAATTGCCAATCCCCCTGTGTGCAGCTGAGCTTTCTTTTGTCATATTTAGGTCCTAATGTAAAACAGGGAAAAGTTAATGTAGAATTTGTTTGTTGTACCCATCGTGTATATATTGTTACTGAATTCTAACTTATGTCATCAGTTTTGCCACTGGGCCCTAACTGGACTGACAGCGGAGAGGGGTCAGAAATTTGCTGTACTTGGTCTAAATCTATGGTACCCCTTACCAACCTGGATCTCAAGCTTTGATGTGCTAAGAAAAAGTTGTTGACCCTACTGTTTCCATGGCCAACTCCAACATCTCGGCGCCTTCAAATGATGCCCCCCTTCTCTTCAGTCCCTCCTCCTGTCTTTCTTTAGTTGATCCCCTCCTCGCTTTCTTTAGTTCGTCACCTTGTCTCTTTGTTTAGTTCGTACTCTCCTCTCTTTCTTTAGTTCGTCCTCTCCTCTCTTTCTTTAGTTCGTCCCCTTGTTCCTTTCTTTAGTTCATCCCCTTCTCGCTTTCTTAAGTTCGTCCCCTCTTCTCTTTCTGTAGGTCATCCCCTTGTTCCTTTCTTTAGTTCCTCCTCTCCTCTCTTTCTTTAGTTCTTCCTCTCTTCTCTTACTTTAGTTCGTCCCCTTGGTCCTTTCTTTAGTTCATCCCCTTCTCGCTTTCTTAAGTTAGTCCTCTCTTCTCTTTCTTTAGTTCATCCCCTTCTCG
Source organism: Lissotriton vulgaris (assembly GCF_964263255.1). NCBI lineage: Eukaryota > Metazoa > Chordata > Amphibia > Caudata > Salamandridae > Lissotriton > Lissotriton vulgaris. Next base: position 4,276 of record NW_028254179.1, read on the forward strand.
CTTTCTTAAGTTCGTCCCCTCCTTTCTTTCTTTAGTTCATCCCCTTCTCGCTTTCTTAAGTTCGTCCCCTCTTCTCTTTCTTTAGGTCATCCCCTTGTTTCTTTTTAGTTCGTCCTCTCCTCTCTTTCTTTAGTTCGTCCTCTCCTCTCTTTCTTTAGTTCATCCTCTTCTCTTTCTTTAGTTTGCCCCCTTGTTCCTTTCTTTAGTTCATCCCCTTCTCGCTTTCTTAAGTTCGTCCCCTCTTCTCTTTCTTTAGGTCATCCCCTTGTTCCTTTTTAGTTCGTCCTCTCCTCTCTTTCTTTAGTTCGTCCTCTCCTCTCTTTCTTTAGTTCATCCTCTTCTCTTTCTTTAGTTCGCCCCCTTGTTCCTTTCTTTAGTTCATCCCCTTCTCGCTTTCTTAAGTTCGTCCCCTCCTCCCTTTCTTTAGGCCATCTCCTTGTTCCGTTCTTTAGTTCGTCCTCTCCTCTCTTTCTTTAGTTCATCCCCTTCTCGCTTTCTTAAGTTCGTCCCCTCTTCTCTTTCTTTAGGTCATTCCCTTGTTCCTTTCTTTAGTTCGTCCTCTCCTCTCTTTCTTTAGTTCATCCCCTTCTCGCTTTCTTAAGTTCGTCCCCTCTTCTCTTTCTTTAGGTCATTCCCTTGTTCCTTTTTAGTTCGTCCTCTCCTCTCTTTCTTTAGTTCGTCCTCTCCTCTCTTTCTTTAGTTCATCCTCTTCTCTTTCTTTAGTTCGCCCCCTTGTTCCTTTCTTTAGTTCATCCCCTTCTCGCTTTCTTAAGTTCGTCCCCTCTTCTCTTTCTTTAGGTCATCCCCTTGTTCCTTTCTTTAGTTCGTCCTCTCCTCTCTTTCTTTAGTTCATCCCCTTCTCGCTTTCTTAAGTTTGTCCCCTCTTCTCTTTCTTTAGGTCATCCCCTTGTTCCTTTCTTTAGTTCGTCCTCTCCTCTCTTTCTTTAGTTCGTCCCCTTGTTCCTTTCTTTAGTTCATCCCCTTCTCGCTTTCTTAAGTTCGTCCCCTCCTCTCTTTCTTTAGGTCAGCCCCTTGTTCCTTTCTTTAGTTCGTCCTCTCCTCTCTTTCTTTAGTTCATCCTCTTCTCTCCCTTTAGTTCGTCCCCTTGCTCCTTTCTTTAGTTCATCCCCTTCTCGCTTTCTTAAGTTCGTCCCCTCTTCTCTTTCTTTAGGTCATCCCCTTGTTCCTTTCTTTAGTTCGTCCTCTCCTCTCTTTCTTTAGTTCATCTCCTCCTCTCCTTCTTTAGTTCGCCTCCTCCCGCCCACTGTCTCTTCAGTTCCTCGCTCACCTCCCCAGCGCTCCACCCTGGATCCCGCCTCCTCTGAAGAGACATCGGCAGGTCTGCATGTTGTGTGGTAAACTCAGCACTCCATGTTGGCATCGCGAGCACATACCATTGTTATGCAATATAAATAATATATAACGTGCATGCCAATGATGAACATCAACTTGCCACCGGTAGCGGAAGTGACATCACACGCCATTTGACCGTTACTTTTACTCACACACATGCTTATACACACACACATATTCACACACACTGTCTCTCACATAAACAGACCTCACCCGCAAGCACTCACACACCATATATTTAAAAGTATTTTTAACTTTCCTCAGCTGCCAGTGAGGGTCATATTCCAGCTAATTGTGCTCCATTTTTTATTACACTAACAGTGAATAATATAATATTCATATTATTATCTATTAGTGTAATAAAATACTGGCAGAAAACAAGCAAAGTGGAGCCCCAACCAACGCCCGTAAGCTGCCCCTGTGCTCCTGGGACGGATGTTGCCACCTCAGAGGCCAGGGGTCGCAAGGGGCAAGGCAGTGGTCGCAGCTGCAACTCTGGCGACCTCTAAATGGCATCCATTATGCCAATATCTATCTTATGTCATTGTACATTTATATCGTTATTTTATTGTGAATTGCCTTGGAATAATCCTTTTTTTACTTCCTTTTTTTTCTCATTGTTAAAAGGACGTTTTCCAAAACAAAGAATTAATATAAACAGCGTTGAGCAGCGTGCGAAAACAGCCACAGAGGACGACCATCGAGGCATCAGCCCCCCTCTCTTCAACACTTGTCACTTTAGGCTTCCTCTCGCTCTGTCAAAGGGATGATTTATCAGACGGACACATCCCCTCAATGCAGCAACGCAGCTACAGCCAACTACATATTTATGATGTGAGCCAGTGAGATAGCTCAGTGGGGTCGAGTGACAAGAATTTTAAAACCAAAAACTGGGACATTTCACAAAAATAGAAGAAGGGCCACAAAGTTATTTCAACCGAGCGAAGAGAAGGTCATTCATGGCTCATCAGCATAGAATCACAGAAGAGATAGTAGGAACATACACAAAATGCCATTTTTAAAGCCAGTAGCATGTCTGTTAATTAAATTGCTTTCTTTTAACAGCTGCTAACTATCTCTGCTTTGGAAAACATATAAAGGCGCCTCCCACCGTTTTCAGTCGGCCCGCTCTAAAAACCGGGACATGAGATACATTTCCCGAAATCTGCAAGAATAACTGATAAAAACGAGGAGAAATACATTTTTTCTCTTTGTTAGGCCTCACCTCAGGAGGCGTAAAGGTTCCCCAGGTTTACATGCTCTCGTAAATCTAAGGAATTGTCAAAATCCGTGGGTGTTGCAGTGGAAAACCCACCACAATGCTGATGGAACGCCTTCCGAGTACAGAGTAAGGCAACGCAACGATTTGCTCTGCCTTGCCTTACTCCATAGTGGCTTTGCGTGGCCTCATGGATATGATTTGTTTGTGCTTTACACTTCCATAGCATCACAAAAAGTGACGCACCGAGAGCACAAGGTGTCTGAAATATGCCCTTCAGGGATTTGCCAGGAATCACAGGATATTGAGCCAACGCAGTTCTAGTCATTACGCCACATCCTCTGCGTTTACGCAACAGTGTGCCGATGTTTTTCTTAAGTGGTAGAGGCCGGAAATAGAGAGCACCACAGAGCAACCAACATCGAGGAAATATCTAGAGGGTGGATGAGCACCGAGGGGACGTGTTTTATTGATTTTATTACCCTTTGGAAACAACTAATCCGAGTAAATAGCCTGACCAAACTCCTGAACGTGGTGCTTATCCTGCTTACAGACATAGCAGAAGAAGACACACAAAACACCAAAGAGGAGTGGACAACTCAAGAAAATGATCAGCGAAGAGCCTGTGGGTTGAGACAAAGAACAAAAATGACAATATTTTAAAGAGAATGATCTATGTTTTGAAGATGATCTAATTGTATTGTATTGTATTGTATGGCACACTTGTAAAGCGCAGCTGTCACCCAACGGGTATCCTGGCGCTGTGATCTTTCATGGCCTGAACACAAGAAACATTACATTAACAGCCAACTACAGTGTCCTTGGGAAAAGGTGAGTTTTTAGTCCCTTTTTGAAAGAAGAAAGGTCTCCCAAACTGTGGAGAGACAGTGGCAGCGCATTCCATAACCTGGATGCCGCGTAGCCAAAAGAGAGGACACCCATCCGTATCCTCCGGATCTTAGGGACTGCCACTAAGTAAGCTGAAGCAGAACGAAGAGATCTGGTAGGGGTGTACCAGGAGAACAGCTCCTGAAGAGAAATCGGTCCCAGACCTTGGAGGGCCCGAAAGACCAAGCACAGAGCTTTGAATTCAACGCGCTGGGGAATGGGCAGCCAATGGAGATCCTTGAGTGCCGCTGAAGGAGAATCAAGGCGCCGGCGAGAGAGTGCCAGTTTTGCAGCAAAATTCTGAACCCGCTGCAGATTGCCCAACAAGGTGGCGGGGGCCCCCAGAAGCAGTGCGTTACAGTAATCAAGTCTGCTTAAGATGATGCTCCGCACCACTTCTGGTCTGGCATGGGTCGGGAGCAGTGGGAATAGAACCAAAGGAAAGACAATTTCGAAGAGACAGCCTAGATTTGGATCAAGGTGGAATATATACTTTCATATAAAAAATGTGACAACATTAAAAATTCCTGACAAACTGATCAAACAGATCAAACAGAGCAACCTAGTTCTTAGCATCTCTACACTGGAGCATCAAACAGGGGCAACAGCATCAGCCTCAACACTAAGCTTTACCTCATCTTTAGCAATGTTGGCAAACACTGCACCCCTCCATTTTTAGAATAACTGAATCTTTGCTGTTTGAGCTCAAAACAGAGCAGCATATTGACTCTACAGGAACTAAACCAGAAGGGTGCAGAAAAGTGGAAGCACCCCCAAACACCGGAAGTGGAGTGAGAACCGGAAAGCAAACAAGTAATGCCAAAGTCAATAGGTCTCGCCTATGTGAGATCTAATGCTTTTTAGGTCTCGGCTAGCGTGGCTGCACACATGCGCAACTCGCTCTGCGAGATTTAATGATTTAGAGGACTTCCAGTAAAGGGCTTTAAGCCCCGCCCCTCTTTACCACTGGCTGGCGTCACCTTTTTGAGACGGCCCACTTGGACGGGCTCATCGGATTTCCTCCTGTCGCAAAAGGTTTCTTATCTTTATGGGGCCATGTGTTTCAAGCACATGGCCCCATAAAGACAAGCTCAGTGGCGTGTTTATTTTTGCATCTGGCTTAAAGTGAAAGCGAGATGCAAAAATAAACCGTGGCTGCCTGGCGAGCGCTTGTTACTTGTGGAAATGCATATTTTACCCTTGTGGAAAGCACAGGTATTGAGTGACCATCATTTCCCTGTGTGTCATGGAATGAATGGCTCCTGCGTGCAAACAAGCAGAGCTTTCTTAACAAAATGCAGAAAGCAACTGAACCCAGTGTACTTGAAATGCACAAATTCTTTGATTTTGGTTTTAGTCTAAAGATTATTTTTCGTCACGACAGAAGCATTCCGAGTTGGTGTGGAGCAGCAATTCGGGGAAGCGTCCATTTTGTTATATAAGTATTCTGCAGATATTTTCTTAGATTGCCAGTTTACGAAACCCTGCGCCCCCGGTGTCCCCTCAGCCGTGATCTTAATGCACGCTCACTGTTAGCTCAACCTTCCAGGTCCGTCTGGGGCTGACAGCTATGGTGGGGATTTCTTGTTGTGAGTAGCAGTCTTTTTACATTCGCATTATGTAATGCAGAGCTTATTCTGCAGTCGTTGTGGGAGGGGGAGAGGGCTCTTTGTTCTGCCGGCTTCTTCCCCTGGTTTAACGACCGAATGAGGATCAGTAAATGTAGTTTACGAGGGAGACAGGAGGTCTCTCCAGTTAAGCCTCCGTGACCATATGGGGGTTCACCCGGTCACACAAGGCATCGCCCATGGGGCAAGACACATACAATTATCTCTTTCCGTCTGAAGCCCTTCAAGGGTACCGGGCTAACACTTACTTTTTTTTGTGGGGGGAAGTGGAGGGGGGTGTTAAGGGGTAGATAACATTGCTACATGGAAAATTCAGGTATCGACCATCTCACTTCTCATGGACACAGTTTTCCGTCTTTATCTTTCAGGAGACAATGTAATGCTTTCTGGGTGTTGTATTGGCAGTGTACCTCTATGAATCGATTATGATTAAACTACCGACAGCTGACATTCCTAGGCTAACGGCCAGTGGCATATTAGGGGAACCATGAGCCCTGGTGCAAACAAGCAGAAGACATACTGTGGCTTCTTTTGGTTAGTACTTTTGGGTCACTGAGCACGCTGCTCTATTGGAAGCTACGAGCCTACGGCCGGTATCAGTGTCTGAGATGACACAGACTGAGGTCGGTGACCACGGTTTGCTTGGCACCATCCTTGGCTCTGGGTTTTGTTAACAAGCAATTTTTTACTTAGCAGCTCTATAAATCCGCGAACTGGAGCCTGGTGAAATATATCTATTGGCCGGACTACCGAGTGACACCGTGCTTCGCTGCTGCTGGTACATCCCTCCCTCTGTTCTGGTTAAACGTGGCTTAAAGTTCTCCCAAAGTACCTTTTAAAAAAAACAAAAAACGACACCGCTGTGCAAACTGCTGTTAATCACCACTGGTTTGATTTATTTTGCAACACGCCTGACAAAGGCCGCGTGGTAGATATTGGGTTGCAGAAGGCCCAGGTGAAGTGGCCTTTATTCGAGAGTAGTGCTTTAAATGAGCAGGTGCTGCCCGGTACTGAGTTCCTGCACTGCTTTAATTTGAAAAGGAGAGCGCGTGCACTTCTCAGCACTGCTGCAAAACCTTTCATGAGGGAAGAGTACCGGCAGTTCTCATACCAAACCGGTGCTCTAAATAATTTACATTTAAAGTACTGTTCAAGGGGGCGAAGGGTCTACTGTAAGAGAGGTCCATGTAGGTTTCTTGCGTGAGGGGATGAGGAACGTCCCCAGCCGCCGCTTTCGGTGAAAATAGAGAAATTACATTTTTACCCACTTTGTGTACAGCAACGATTCTGAATCCACCTACCACCACAAAATACAACAACCCACCAGCCCAGCCCGCATATTCAAAACTGACGATAAACAGGCATTATTTACCGAAGGTTTTCTCCGATGTCGCTATTGAGTCACCCCAGCTCTCGCTTCTACGTCAGGGTGCGGAGGTCTGCCGAGTGCCCACCTGCCCACAGCTCCGCTGATTGCACTCCCCCGCAGACCTCTCAACCAATGAAACCTCACCATCGCACCCCACCTCCGGAACGTCATTAACTGCTCCTTCACATCAGCCACCTTCCCGAGAAGCTGGAAACACGCAGAAATCAACGCCCTTCTGAAAAAACCAACAGCGGACCCCAAAGACCTCAAGAACTTCCGCCCCATCTCTCTTCTCCCCTTCCCGGCGAAAGTCATCGAGAAGACCGTCAATAAACAGCTGACTGCATTCCTCAAAGAAAACAGCTTGCTCGACCCATCCCAGTCCGGATTTCGAGCCAACCACAGCACCGAGACCGCCCTCATAGCAGCCACCGATGACATTAGGACCCTGATGGACAACTGAGAGACAGCCGCTCTCATCCTCATGGACCTCTCGGCGGTCTTCGACACCGTCTGCCACCGTACCCTGTGGAATTTTAGTTTGCGAGCTAAACATCATCTGCGCCAGCTTGTCATCCACGTACGACATGCACAGCAGCCATTTTAGGTATCATGGTCTCCCTGTCCACGATCGATCGCCAGCGCGCCCCTCTGACCCAGCAAGCATCCTCCGCGCACCCTGGCTCCCCTCCCTCCTCCTCATGAGCATAACCCTTCTGCATGACCCTGTCCTTGGGAGTCACACCAGCGCCTGACCAGCACCTCCTCTCTTCCTATGAATGCCCCTCTGTTGATAAACCTCCCCTCAGCTCGATTGTCCACGCGGCATGAATACCACTCCTTTGATGACCCCTTCCTCTGTGTCCAGCTGTCCACACAGGTCCGAGGCCATCGCCTAAGCCGGAAGATATCATTCACTGCCCCTTTATTGTATGAGGTCGCTCTCCTTCAAAGGACCCGCTATTGATCCAGGCCTCCCCACCCCCTGTGATATGATCAGGCGCACACATCCTAAGACTCGACGGAACACTCAGCTGCGTGATGACCCCCTCCTCTTATCAGCAGGTTGAGGACCTCTATTGTGGGGATACATGGGGGTGGGATTGACACGAGGATTACAGGGATGTCTTTTTCTTTATGTCACAATGTTCTGATTGTAATAAAGAAAGGTCACATGCCATAAACCAGTGTATAAGAGGCCAGGCCTCGGAGAGGCTGTTAGAGCACCTCGAGACGATACCTTGTTGTCTGATCTGATGTGTTCTGCTCCGTCGGAATAAACCTTCTGTTTCCTGCCTTCTGGTCTCCGGCGCCTGCCTCATTGCTTGGTAAATTTGAATGGTACAAGGGCGGTTAGCGCCGGGCAAATCTCGAGAAAGGTTCTAGCCCTACCTTTTTTCACAATTGGCGTCCCAAAGCGTGGGGCCCATCAGCGACACGTGGATCCAGTGGGAGAGGTCCCGATGACAGAGTGAACGACTGCAACGATCGGGAAGAGCTCGTGTCCGATAGACCCTCGTCTGACAGCCGATCATCCGACCTTCACTAGTTCTGAACAGACCTCTCTCGAGTGATCTACGGTCCTGACTGGGAACCATCAGGAGTGCCACGGGCATCACGAAGGAGAGAGGACGATCGGGCGCTGGATCCAGAGGACAGGAAACCGTCCATGCGGTCCGGGTAAGGTCGTGTAAACACGACGAATTGAGAAAAGATTGTTTTGTTTGGATAATACTAGTATTACGCTTTGTTGAAACCTCTGGAGATTCGCTGTCTGCAAACGGAGAAAACAACAGGCTCTCTCTTTGCAAACAGTGAAGGATAGGTAACGCAGACTTTTGTCCCCGTTGTAATCCGTCGTGCCTATCTTCCTCCCCCACTGTTTCCCGAACTGTCGTTCGTGGATTATTGTCTGGAGATTCTTTGTCTGCAAACAGGGAAGAACAAGGTCTCTCTTTGCAGGTAGAGAAAGAGTAGGTAACGATAACTTTTCGTGCCCACTTATTCTCCCCACTGATTGTTTTGATTGACCGATTGTTCGGTATTGGTTCGTTTGAGGTATTCACCGCCGGCAAACAACGGAGAATAGAAATATTCTGTCTAGTCTTTGCCCGCCGTGATAAGATAGGTAGTGCAGACTTTTGTCCCCGTTGTAATCCGTCATGCCTATCTTCTCCCCACTGGTTGGTAGCCTGTTTAGCCCGGACCGCTTATTAGAGATGAACCATCCGGCTCCACTGGAGGGCACCCCTAATAAGGACATGTTCACTAAGTATGGACTAGTCGCTATAGCTTACACTAAACTATGGCATAAATATACAAGAAAGAACCCTGAAAGTCAGTGGCCACTGATAGGTTCCTTTAATGAAAATAAAATAAAAACATTAGAAATAGCGCTCCAGAAGAATAAGACCACGCCCACTATGCTCAACAGTATCGGCATGTGGCGCAAAGAAACGGAACAACGAAAGAAAAGAGAAGAAGCAAAAATAGGGAAAGAATTACGAAAGGCAGCTCACCTGGCCGCAAAGCAACTAGAAGAGGAAATAAAAGAAAGAAAGGAAGCTACACAAAACCAAGAATCAGGGTCGACAGGCCAATGTCCTGTTAGGACCCCCTCTGCGCTCTACCCTGAATTGCCCTCCAAACAACGGGCAAACGATGAGTTACTGCTAGGTCCCCCAATCATCTACATGCCCCCTCCATATGCTCCCAGCCAACAAAACCTGCAAGCCCCGAGTGTGAGTGAAAGTGACCCTAGCGCTAGTGCACCAGCCCTCACGGCCTCTGCGCCAGCCACATTAACAACTTTGTCAGGCGATCCCGAGGCTAGCAAACAATCATCAGCCAGGCTAAATAGGTTGAGCAAAGATGAGCGGGATGGGATCGACAAAATAGCAAAGACTTTAGTAGAACGAAGGGAGAGCGAAGATTATACAATGAGTGTATATAATTCACATGCCGACAGCCACAGACGGCATTTCATCTTGCGATTCAGCTACTACACCCTGAACGCATATGAAGATAGGTATCAAAGTAAGGGTCCCGCTAAACTAACAACGCTGTATAGGAAGATTGATGTTGGAGATGGGACTGAACGTGAGGCGACGGAGCTCTTCATGCAGATGCTTGAGGTCTTCCGCCACCTCACGGAACAAAAACCAGAAGCCAAGGTTACAGTCCCTGAAACCACCTCGGTAGAAGTAGCCAATACTATGATGCCTATCAGAGAAGCGGCCCCTTACTGGATCCCGCCACGGGGCCAGGGAACAAGCGATGATATTAATAATGAAAATGCAAAAGGGAGGGTTGTGTACAATTGGGTGTACCAACCATGGGACCGACAAGATATCCTAACCTTCAAACAAACCCTGCCCGATTTAAGAAAGAACCCAACAGCATTTTATACCGAATTAGGCACAGCCTTGGGTTCGACAATAATGACTTTAGCGGACATTGACTTGTTCTTTGGGTTATGCCTGCCAGCTGACGTGTGGAAGCAAATCCGGAAGGCTGACCACGCGGATCTGTTTGGACATACCTGGGACCAACTCGGTAAACTAGATAGACCACGAGAGCCTGGAAGGAAACCAGTAAAAGACATACTGGAACTCCCAGACAAACTAGTCCAGAAATTAAAGACACTGATCCCAGAAAGAAAGGTAGATTGGTCGATAGTCACGGCCTGTCGACAGAAACCCCAGGAAGATGTGTCAGAATACTTCTCCCGATTCGAGGCAGTGTTCTCCGACTACAGTGGCCAAGACATGACCACCGCAACCGGACAGCACCTGTTTGTACAAAATTACGTAAAAGGCCTAACACAAGAAGTCTCCCAAAAGCTACAGACGAGCGAGAGTAGTTGGGGGGCCTCCAAACCCGCAGCTATCCTTCAGATGGCTCAGTATTACGAGCACCAAAAGAATGAGAATGATAGGGCGTCCGAGAAAAAGAAGAAAGATTTAAAGGAAAGGGTAATGATAGCCCAGATACAGGGTATAGCGGTAGGACGGGAACACCAAAGGGGGAACTACCAATCAACCGCCCCCAGAGATCTACCTCCTAAAGATCACACCCCAGCACCCCACACTGGACGTAGAGACATTAGCAATGACCAATGCGCCTTCTGCAAAGGGTTCGGCCATTGGAAATCCCAGTGTCCGGTTCTGCTAGAAATGAATAGAAATAGGGATTCCAGGGATGTAGCAGGTGGTCCGAGGAATAGAGTACAGGGACGAGGGAACCCCAACGACACCAACAATGACAGATCAGGGAGACTGAACACATTTGACCGTCCCCGACAGAACCAATATCAGCTATCCGAAGGTGAAAATGCCCCCGATTTTGCATAGGACTGCCAGGGGCGAGGGAGGGATCCAGTCGAGCTCTGTGTTGACCAGCAAGGTCCTTATGTCACCGCTAAGGTCCTGGGTACAGAGTCTCCATTCTTGGTAGACACTGGGGCGACACGTAGTGTGTTATCAAAACGACTGATTCCAAGGGCACCCTTGTCTGGCTCACACATAACGTCGATAGGTTTCGATGGAACGCCCTCCACTAACCCCCTGTCCGTACCTATTACCTTTGACCTAGAAAACAACACCACCGACGCGACATTTCTACTCTCCTCCAACTCCCCTGACGCCATTATGGGCATTGACTTACTGAAACATTTTCGAGCTACCATTAGGTGTTCCCCAGATGGAATACGAGTCATCCTGTACGACAACCCAGACATGCCCAGATCCCGTCCCCCACGACACATGTGCTCCATAACTGACGCTGACCTGTCCCTGCTTGACACCCTGCCTCCGTACCTGTGGGCCAAAAATGACTCTGATGTGGGGCGAATGATGATTGATCCTATTCACATAACTGTACGACAGGACGCTATGCTCCCGAAACTCCCGCAATATCGGATATCGCCAGAGGGTGAGAAGGCACTGGTAGCGATCATTCAGTCTCTGGTAGATGCAGGAGTGGTTGAAGAAGTGGTTAGCAACGTCTGCAACAGCCCAATCCTACCTATTGTTAAGAAGCAAGGTGAAGGAGATGAGAAAGCGTACCGCTTCATCATCGACTTGCGAGAGATTAACAAAGTGGTTGTACCCCAATATCCTGTAGTCTCCGATATCACCACCATTCTGACCCTCATCCCGTCCACTGCCACCACCTTCACTGTTATCGACCTTAAGAACGCGTTTTTCTCTATCCCCATTCATCCAGACAGCCGTTATCTCTTCGGCTTCACTTTAAAATCCCGCTCGTACCGATTTTGTAGAGCTCCCCAGGGGTACACTGAAAGTCCCAGCATTTACAGCCAGGCCCTTAAAAGGCAGCTAGATGCCTTCCAGCTACCAGATGGAGTGGTGTTGATCCAATATGTCGACGATATCCTTTTGGCGGCCGACACCACCCCACTTGCAAAGACAGCCACCGTCCAACTCCTACACTTTCTTGCAGAAAATGGCCATAAAGTCTCCAAAAAGAAGTTGCAATTCTGCCAGCCACAAGTGACTTACCTAGGCCATCTCCTGTCCAAAGAAGGGAGGAAACTTACACCCGACCGAATCCAAACCATCCTAGACACCCCCATCCCAAAAACACAAAAGCAGGTCCGCTCTTTGGTTGGCCTAACCTCTTTTTGCAGACAGTGGTTGCCTAATTACAGCCTCATTGTGAAACCATTACTTGCCCTGCTGACCAAAGATGTCCCCTCCCCGCTTCCTTGGACCACTGAGTGTCAAGCCTCCTTTAAGGAATTACGGGATGCACTCTGCTCAGCACCCGTCCTCGGAACGCCGGATTACTCCAAACCCTTCTCCCTCTTCACCCACGAAAGGGAGGGATGTGCATTGTCTGTCCTAACTCAATCAATTGGTCCTAAGCAGCGCCCTTGTGCTTACTTCTCCGCCACTCTTGATCCTGTAGCCAGAGCCTTACCTGCCTGCCTTCGAGCGGTAGCTGCCGCTGCTGTCTCTGTCCGCCAGAGCGAAGGAATCGTACTTTCAAACTCCCTCACTGTGCTAGTACCCCATGCAGTCGACACCCTTTTGAACCAGACGAAGACCCAACACCTGACTAGCGCCCGACTGACAGGGTACGAGTTGACTCTGCTTGCACCCCACATCACACTAAAGAGATGCACAACTTTGAATCCTGCCACATTACTGCCCCTGCCTGAAAATGACCCCGACGTGCCTCCCATACACGACTGTGTGACCCTCACGGACGAACAGACTAGGAGTAGGGTTGACCTCCGAGACACTGCTTTTACTGACCCCGATGGAGAGCTATGGGTAGACGGCTCATGCATCAAACTCTCAGATGGCACCACTTCAGCTGCCTATGCAGTAACGACAGCCCGAACAGTAGTTGAGACAGCCTGCATCACACAACGATCTGCCCAGGCAGCAGAACTGATAGCCCTCACCCGAGCATGCATCATAGCCGCAGGGACCACCGCGAACGTATATACGGACAGCCAGTATGCCTTCGGAGTGGTCCACCATTTTGGACTCCTGTGGAGGGAGAGGGGATTCCTGACGTCCCACGGCACCCCAATCCTCCACGGAGATCTAGTTTCCGCTCTGATTGAAGCAGTTCTCCTCCCCAAACGATTAGCGGTGATCAAATGTCAGGCACACAAAAGGGTAACAGACTTAGTCGGACAAGGGAATGCATTGGCCGACGTCACTGCACGAACCACAGCTGAGAATAGGACGGCAACACGCATGTATGTGACCAGGTCACAAGCAGAGAGATGGACTGACGCAAGGGAAATGATCAGAGACATCCAGTCGGCCAGCACCCCTCACGAACTGACTAAGTGGGCAGGGGTGGGTTTGAAGGATGAAGAGGGCTGCTGGCGAACGAAGGATGCAAACAAGTGGTTACTGCCCGACTCATATCTGATCCCCATACTGACGATGGCACACTCCCCCGCACACATAGGATCTGCACCCATGATCAAACTCATTTCCAAAGTCTGGCACAACGACAAAATCCCTGACTCGGCCAGACTCCTAGTTCAGCAGTGCCTCATCTGTCTGCAACACAACCCCGGGAAAGGAACTGTGGTACCCCGGGGAGGGTTTGGGACCCCCAATCATCCCTTTGAGGTCCTTCAGATGGACTACATCCAACTAGAGAGATGCCAAAACCTGAAGTATGTACTAGTCATCGTATGTGCCTTCAGCAAATGGGTAGAGGCCTATCCAACCCGTGACAACACTGCCATGACTACTGCCAAAGTACTACTGAAAGAATTCTTCCCTCGCTATGGCCTTTGTCGAATTTTATGGAGCGACAATGGCCCCCACTTCATAGCTGAGGTTATCCAACTAATCCTAAAGGGGTTGGGGGTGAAGCAAAGGTTTCATGCGGTCTTCCACCCCCAATCCGCCGGTCTAGTGGAACGCCATAATGCCACACTGAAGCTGAAATTGTCAAAAATAGTGGCCACCACTGGACTTAACTGGCCGGATGCCCTCCCACTGGCCTTGTTATCGATGCGCTCCACTCCCACCAAGCATCATTTGACCCCCTACGAGGTCGTGTTTGGGCGACCGATGAATCTCTGGACTGCTCCCAAACCGACCTCCATTCATGACGTCCCAGACGTCCTACTGTCTGATTATTTGTGCAAGTTAACTAAAACGTTGTCTGTCATTCATCAACAGGTGCAGCAAGCCATCCCCGATGCTTCCAGGGGCCCCGGCCATGACATCCAACCGGGGGATTTCGTGTTGATACGAAATTTCCAGCGGACCAAGAGCCTGGAACCGCGGTGGACGGGCCCCTGGCAAGTACTGATTACCACCCGAACGGCGCTCCGAGTGGAGGGGAAGAAGCACTGGCTGCATGCACATCATTGCCGGAAGGTCTCTGCGAACCTGGCTACGACAGAAAACGTCAACACCCAAGAAGAGCTCCTGAGCAAAGACCGACCGATATTGGACTGTTATCCCGATACGGAGGCACTCGAACTTGCAAAATTCTCTGATCCCACTGTGCCATCCAGAGAAGGGTATTTCCTGCGTCGAAAGGAGGGAGTTTCGGCTAAGTAGGCCACGGACTAAGTTAAATCTCAGAACGGTGACCTAAACACAATCAAGGGTTACCGGGAGAGAAGCTAAACGAAGTCTGTGGTTCTGCCCACTACCGAGCCCCTTGAAGGTGATGGAAGCGCCAGATAAGAAGATGATGGAAGCGCCAGATAAGAAGATGATGGAGGCAACAGGAAATACCCGGTATAGAAATCCAAAAACTGACAACTTGCACAAATCAAAGACAATCGCACTCTTCATTGTCTTCCTCTTCTGCCTCCTTCTCATGACCTCCTTCTGGATTCTGGAGGAAAGCACACCGGCTCATGAGGCATTGCTACCAACTGCACAGCCAACACCCCTGAAAGAGCATCACCTAATCTCTCTGTCGCCCCAGCTCCGAGAAAGGCGCAGGGAATTCTGGAACAATTCCTTCGTGCAACTGTTGCACCAACACAACCTTGCTGCAAATGCTACGAACTGCTGGATCTGCGGGTTGCTCCCGCATGCCACAGGACACTCCATCCCCTTCATCCCTTCTCCTTTCTCAGTTCACGGCTCTTGCCTCGCCTGGTTGATCCTCATGCAAGAGAGCCACAAGGACAACGCCACCTCCAGCCGGACAGTGTCACACTTCTACTCTGGGTTCTGGCTGAACAAAACCGGAAAGACCCCTGCTGCCCTGTGTCCTGCACTCACAGGCGCCACCTTCCTTAAAGACATTCCAGCCAAAGAACGAGTCGAAGTACAGGTGCTCCACAATCCAGCCAGAACCACCTTCTCACATCTGCAAAAACAAACTACCGCCACCCTGACGGTGGCTCTGTCTGTTATCAATGTCACTGGCCTTGTGTGCCTCGAAGGCCAGGGAACGCAGCTGGTGGGTCACAGCGCCTGCCGAATCATCAGAACATTGGACTCAGCTGACCCCCCTTCCTTTGTTGCTTCTCCGAATATGTACTTTGTGTGTGGCACCAAAGCTTACACCTGGCTCCCGAAAGGATGGAAGGGTATCTGTTACATTGCCTTCGTTCTTCCACCCACGTATGTGGCCCCTGCCAACCATCACCGGCAGAGGCGTGCGGATGACATTGGGCAAGCCGACTCCACCGGAGCACAGTTCCTTGATGCAGCAAAGGGACTTGTTCCCCTGTGGGGCCCAATGGCAAACAGCCGTGCTATCCGACACCTAACCCAGGCAGTAGAGACAACGATCAACATCACGGCTGGCATCCTCGCCAACAACACTGCGGAGCTTCAGGCGGTCCGCCTTGTGACCCTTCAAAATCGTCTTGTCCTAGACGTGGTCCTAGCCGACCGAGGAGGAGCATGCCGCATCATCGGATCCAGCTGCTGCACCTACGTGCCAGACAACTCGCCTTCAGTCTACAAAGCCATTGAACACCTCCACAGACTTTCCTCAGAGGTTCACCAAGAACAGGAAGGATGGTCGCTTGGGAGCTGGTTTTGGGACGCTTTGAAGAACTGGGGTTGGAAGTTGTTTTCCTTCGTGCTGATACCTGTTGTGATATTATGTGGGTGTTGCTTAGGTATCCAATGTCTGCCACCTTTGTGCGGCCTTGTTTCTAACCGTATGTGCCCAAAGACTTTGGACTTCCGAAATGAGCACATGAGCCCCCTCTATGAAGTAGAAATACGTGGCCTTATGGGGATAAATCCAAACTGACAAGTTGGCGAGACATGTTAAAAGGGAGGACTGTGGAATTTTAGTTTGCGAGCTAAACATCATCTGCGCCAGCTTGTCATCCACGTACGACATGCACAGCAGCCATTTTAGGTATCATGGTCTCCCTGTCCACGATCGATCGCCAGCGCGCCCCTCTGACCCAGCAAGCATCCTCCGCGCACCCTGGCTCCCCTCCCTCCTCCTCATGAGCATAACCCTTCTGCATGACCCTGTCCTTGGGAGTCACACCAGCGCCTGACCAGCACCTCCTCTCTTCCTATGAATGCCCCTCTGTTGATAAACCTCCCCTCAGCTCGATTGTCCACGCGGCATGAATACCACTCCTTTGATGACCCCTTCCTCTGTGTCCAGCTGTCCACACAGGTCCGAGGCCATCGCCTAAGCCGGAAGATATCATTCACTGCCCCTTTATTGTATGAGGTCGCTCTCCTTCAAAGGACCCGCTATTGATCCAGGCCTCCCCACCCCCTGTGATATGATCAGGCGCACACATCCTAAGACTCGACGGAACACTCAGCTGCGTGATGACCCCCTCCTCTTATCAGCAGGTTGAGGGCCTCTATTGTGGGGATACATGGGGGTGGGATTGACACGAGGATTACAGGGATGTCTTTTTCTTTATGTCACAATGTTCTGATTGTAATAAAGAAAGGTCACATGCCATAAACCAGTGTATAAGAGGCCAGGCCTCGGAGAGGCTGTTAGAGCACCTCGAGACGATACCTTGTTGTCTGATCTGATGTGTTCTGCTCCGTCGGAATAAACCTTCTGTTTCCTGCCTTCTGGTCTCCGGCGCCTGCCTCATTGCTTGGTAAATTTGAATGGTACAAGGGCGGTTAGCGCCGGGCAAATCTCGAGAAAGGTTCTAGCCCTACCTTTTTTCACAACCCTAATAACCCGCCTCTACAACACTGGGATCCAAGGAAAGTCCCTGGCCTGGATCACATCGTTCCTCTCCGACAGAACCTACATAGTCCGCCTCCCTCCCTTCCGCTCCGAGGCCACCAATATCATCTGCGGCGTACCCCAGGGCTCCTCACTCAGCCCAACCCTCTTCAATATCTACATGAGTCCCCTCGCCACCATCGCCCGCAAACACAACATCAACATCATCTCCTATGCTGACGACACCCAACTCATACTCTCCCTCGCCAAAGACCCTCTCACCGCCAAAGCCAACTTCCAGGACGGAATGAAAGAGGTCGCAGAATGGATGAGGCACAGCCGCCTGAAGCTCAACTCAGACAAGACGGAGGTCCTCATCCTCGGACAATCCCCTTCCGCCTGGGACGACTCCTGGTGGCCCACGTCTCTGGGCACCCCACCGACACCCACTGACCAAGCACACAACCTGGGATTCATCCTCAACTCCTCTCTCACGATGACTAAGCAAGTCAACGCAGTCTCGTCCTTGTGTTTCAACACCCTGCGCATGCTCCGAAAGATCTTCCGGTGGATCCCCACTGAAACCAGAAAGACGGTCACCCAGGCCCTCGTCACCAGCCGACTGGACTATGGGAACGCCCTATACGCAGGAACCACAGCCAAACTTCAGAAACGCCTTCAGCGCATACAGAACGCCTCCGCACGACTCATCCTCAACATCCCCCGCCACAGCCACATATCCGCCCACCTGAGAATCCTGCACTGGCTCCCAGTCAGCAAGAGGATCACGTTCAGGCTGCTCACCCATGCACACAAAGCGCTCCACAACATGGGCCCGAATACCTCAACAACCGCATCTCGTTCCACACCCCCACCCGCCAACTCCGCTCCTCCACCCTCGCCCTCGCCACCGTCCCACGGATTCGCAGAACCACCACGGTAGGAAGATCGTTCTTCTACCTTGCAGCGAAGACATGGCACTCCCTCCCCGCACACCTACGACTGACCCAGGACCATCTCACCTTCAGGAAACACCTCGAGACCTGGCTATTCGAGCAGTAGCAGCACCCTCCTCTTCTCCTCAGCGCCTTGAGACCCTCACGGGTTAGTAGCGCGCTCTACAAATGTACTGATTGATTGATTGATTGATGGTCCGCGCTTGCCCAACCATCAGCCAACTGGAGGTGTTCATCAGCTCGCTAGCCTCGGCTACTCCCCCCCCCCCCCAGCAGGTGCGTTTAGGAGCTCCAGGTGTTCATTTAGTTCACTGCACGTGAGGCTCGTGTTGCGCTCAAAGCAAAGTCCAATTAGAAAGCTGAGATTAATTCCTTACAAGACCCTATGCAGCTCTGGCAATGCACCGCTACCACCCCTATGACGCTGTTGTCCGAGGTCAAATCTCCCTGTGTGTCAGTCTGCCTCTCTTTGTTTTACTCCAATCTATGCCCTCCGCTACCCCGTTTCTCCCACATGTTCCTTTCCGCCCCTTCGTTCCCTTTGGTCACTGTTTCCTTCTCTTTCTATTCCCCGGTTAACTGACTTTTCTCTCTTGCTCTGGGGGTGAAGGCCGATGATGAGAAATACGCCCTGGACCTTAAAAGAGTGCCAGCGCTAAGCGTCCACCACCTGCAATCACCGGTACATATTAGGCGCTATAGATAGACAGTTCATCCGATTCTTGTGTGAGATGTGCTCTGTCGTAAGTACTTGTCATTTAGCAGCTTACCGGTCCTCCTGAGTCTACCCAATGAAAAGATGTCACACGAGGCGCCTTCCTATTCAGTAAAGTACCCCAGGGGCTCCAGTACTTGTACTGAAGCCTCCATCAATGCATCTGCCTCCAGTCCTTGTGGTATTACAGCCAGTGGTCGAAGTGGGCGGGATCGGCAGGACACGGCATGCCCCTACTTCTTTAATTTAATTTCTTAGAGTCCGTTCCCCTACTTTCTTATTTTAAACATGCCTCCCCGACGGCGGAATACGCCAAGGCAGATGGTTAAGGCTCGGCCTTTGGGGACAGGCGAAACGGGCAGAGAAGGAAAAGAACTGTCTTTTCCTTCTTGCCCAGAGAAGACAAGGACTGTGTCCATTTCTCCCGCTGCTGGCAGCTGCCCCACACCCCCACTTCTTTGTTCCCCCTCTTCCCTCTCTGTCTTGCTCCTCCTCATGTAGTAAAAACCGAGACTTCTAGAAACAGGTATTACCTTCTCTTTCTTCCTTTCGTTTATTTACTCCCTTGTGAAATGGATCCAGAAAAGAAAAACACTTGCTGGAAACGTAGGGGCATATTAGCAAGGGCATGCGATAAATATCGCAAATCGTGATTAGCGCAAATATTTTTTTATTGCTATCTATCGCTGGATCTTATCGCAGAGATAGAGCTTTATTAGCAACGTTTCATGCAATAAAAGATCCAGCGATAGCGGCGAAATCCACCAAAAAAACACAAGTAAAACAGCGATAAAACTTTTATCGCTAACATAAACTTTGCTAATAGGCAGGGGAGGTTTCAGCCTTAGAATCCACCTCCCGTTGAGAATAACGGCTAAGTCAGGACTTTAGCAGGTATAAAAATACCTGCGATAACCCCAGTTAGCGCAACTTTTTACATCGCCAACCGGCGCAAGGGCCGCATTGCTAATAGGCGTTAGGTGGGATAGCGGCTGTTTCCGTGGTCTTTTAGTTGGATATGCCTACTTTGCATGTTATTAGCAATAAATATCACTAACATGCAAAGCGCCCTCCAAAACGGTCGCTTTCGTCAGAAAGCTGTCACTAACAGCTGTTAGTGACAGCTTGCTGATAGGGCGATAAAAATTATCGCCGGTTTAGCGGCAAAAAGTGCTGCTAAAGCGGCGATATTGCCCTTGCTAATATGCCCCGTAGCCTTTTTCTGACATTTTTCAATTTCTAAGTGCAGCCTCAGGGTGGAGAGAAATAAAACATTCAAAATATGAAAAATAACTAACTAACTAAAGCAAGGTGGCCAGATTGATTTATTCACACCGAAACACTTTAGCGCCACATTACAGTGTTTGCTAGTGAAGCCCTACCTTTGTTGCCTCCTCGCTCTTTGAACAACGATGTTTTCCCTGGGTGGGAAAGCACACTATTCCTGGAGGTACTGAAATACCTGCTTGTTGGGTGCATTGGAAAACAAAATGCTTACTGCAGCTCTTTATTCACAAACCTGGTCTTTTTAAACCCTTCTGCTTTCGTTTTGTAATGATATAAGCAATGGGCATTGAAAAGGGTCCCTTCTGGTCCCTGTAGACATGGCCTTAACTTTTCAGGCAAAAGCACTCACTAATTTCTGAATAATGAGTGTAAAAATAAAAAGGTGACCAGGTTGTTCCTGCTTACATTTCACATGCTTTACTTAATCTTGCATTCCCTCTGAGTGTTTGCTTTTGTCTAGGATGTTGGTAATTTTTTTTAGGCCGCATATTGCTCTTGTCTAGTGCATAATTTGAATTGAGTCACACCCAGGTGTTTATAGTGGGTCAGTGCAGTGCAAGTTTCTCTCAGTGGGGCAGTATGGTGTTCAGTGGGGGACAGGATGTGGCACTTTGGTCAGAGCTGCTGCATTTGGATCTGAGGAACCAGGTTCAGCCTTCATGACCAGTCCACCAGACCATTCTCCCTGAGGGAGCACATTCCCATGCTAGACCTTAGAAGGCTCCGCAAGATTTTGTATAGTAACGTAAATGGCTTTAATGTAATAAAAGGCGAGACCTATTGCATTTTTAATGCTTGTTTGGGGTTTAGTAGAGTGGCATTGTTTGAAGTAGACTGTTAATGTGTGTTGTGGAGGGTGTGGCATTGTGTGGCGTGGAGTGGCATTTTGTGGCGTGGAGTGGTGTGTGGCATTGAGTGGAGTAGGTTTGTATGAAATGGAGTGGCATTGAGTGGAGTGGCATGGAGTGGAGCGAAATTGTGTGGGGTGCAGTGGAATTATGTAGCGTGGAGTGAAGTGTCTTTGTGCAACATGGAGTGGCATGGTGTGGCGTGGAATGGTGTGGCATTGTAAGGCATGGAGTGCAGTGGATTGGCATTGCATCGCGTGGAGTGAATTGGAGTGGCAATTGGTTTGTGGAGGAAAACTACATTGTGTAGAGTGGAGAGGCATTGTGTGACACAGAGTTGAGTGGCATTGCATGGAGTGGAGTCCTGTGGAGTGGAGTGGCAGTGTGTGGCATTAAGTAGAGTGACATTGAGTGGAGTGGAACTGTGTGGCATGGAGTGGAGTGCTACTGAATCCAGTCGAATTGTGTGGTGTGGAGTAGCATTGTGTTGAGGGGAGTCGCATTGTGTGGCATGAAGTGGTATTGTGTAGCATGGAGTGGAGTTGCATTGTGTGGCATGGAGTGGCATTGAGTGGAGTGGCATTGAGTGGAGTGGCATTTTGTGGCCTTGTGCTGCGTGGAGTTGATTTGTATTGTGCTGCGTGGAATTGCCTTGAGTGGACTAGAGCAGCATTGTGTGAAGTAGAATAGCATTGTGTGGCATAGAGTGCAGTGGCATTGTTTGGCGTGGCTCGGAGTGGAGTGGTGTGGGGTGAAGTGGAGTGGCATAGTGTGACATGGAGTGGAGTGCAAATGAGTGGCGTGGAGTGACAATGTGTGGTGTGTAGTGGTATTGTGTGGCAAGGAGTAGAGAGTGATTGTGTGCAGTGTTGTTGTATGTTGTGGCATGGAGTGCCATTGTGTGGAGTGGAATGGAGCAGTATTGGGTGGAGTGGCAATGTATGGCATGGAGTGGCATTGTGTGCCATGGTGTGTAGAGGCATCGAGTGGCATAGGGTGAAGTGGAGTGACATTCTGTGGTGTGGAGTGGCATTGTGTGGTATGGAAAGTTGTCTGAGATGTCACTGAATTGCCCTACAGGTCTTCAAAGCCTCATCAGGGCTAGTAAGTACTATGTAAATGCAGCTATAATACAATACAACATGTTACCAATTTTCTTGACATATGATGTATGTAAACATCTGATGCGGAGAAGAAGCGAGTGGTGGTTGGAAATTCAGAAACAAAATGGACTGGAAGAATAAAGAAAATAGCACCTGAATGACAGTGAGCAGTGGATAGACAACAGAAGGACACTAATCAAACTAAACCAATCAGTATTTGGCCCATGCTCCGAATGAAAGAACAGGAAGTGACATCGGCAAGCGCTAGCCAATTAGGAAGCAGCAAATAAGAGTGGCAATGAATGGTAAGCAATGGAGGGGGCTCCAAGGCCCTTATAGTAAATTGTACAACAATACCCCGTACAAAGTGAAAGCACATGCACTGTCAGCCAGCAAGACCAAAAAATTAGAACAGAAAAAAGATGTGCATAAGAATCCCGAAGAATAAACATTGCCTGAGTCGAGAGATGACATTACTGTTTGAAATAAAGGTTTATCATTTTACTTCAGCACCAATTGGGACAGACTGTCAACAGAAATAGATCTACCCAAATGTATTTGCAATGTCAAATTAAAAATATTACTTGTATTTAGGGCACATCACCTAGGATGAATAAGCCAAGCATTTTGACAGACGAGATCCTTGGACCTTGCAGACATCAGTCTGATTGGTAATCTTGAAAACCTTTTGGAGATTCCTTTCCCTGTGGGGGAAGCATCTCCTATGAATTTAGGGCCATATGTATCAACACATTTCCCCATAGACACAGAAGGGCAAAACCCTTTGATACAACTGGCCCTTAGAGCCCCATGTGTACGTTTGCAAATTGTAGCCCCTCACATTTACCAATGCAGTAATCAAGATGGGGGTGCCGGTTGGGCGGAGAGCCGCAAAGGAAGAACTCCGTACCGCCTTGAGGGCATGGGTAAGGGCCCACCCAGAGGAGAGAGGGGATGGGGAACAGGAGGGACAGGTCACACAAGGCACTCCAGAAGACCCAGGCCTGCTCACCATTGATATGTCTGACAAAGTGTTGCCAGGAAGACGGTCCGGGGCAGGGAGTAGTGTATCCAGGGGGAGTGCGTCATTGCAGGAGTATGAGGACAGGAGGGAGGAGAGGCGATTGAAGTGGGAGCTTGCCAAGCTAGAGCACGAGAGGGAGAGAGAAAGGGAAGATAGAGAGTTCGCAATGGAAGAAGAGAGATTAGCAATGGAGGAGAGGAAGCTGGCGCACGAGCTTCGGCTTAAAGAGTTGGAGCTGAGAGCCTTACAATTAGGTGTGCCAGGAAGTTCTAATGGTGGCAGCATACCCGAGGTTCGGGGGAGTGATCCTGAAGGGAGTGGTGCAGGGATCTTCCGACCCAGCGAGGCGGGAGAGGTGAGGAGTGGCCCAGCTAGGTCCCAGGAAAGTGAGAGGGTTGTAGGGCCTCACATCCCATCTACAGGAGGGAGTGAGACGGGGAGGTGTCCTGAGGTGCCCCAACCACAGTCACAGGGCCTGGAGAGTTCCATAAGGTGACCCCAGGTTGGGAGCCTAGGCAGTCCTGATGTGCCTTCCAGTAAAGGGGATCCCCTCATGTCAGGAGAACCCAGAGCATCAGTAATCCGAGCTCCAGTGGTTCGGGGTTCGGACCAGTCGCAGGGTTTAGATCCTGGACTGGGGTTTCAGGTTCAGGAGTTGCCTGACCTGGAGGGTGGGGTACCTATAATTAAGGTCCCTACCGGTTTGACTTCCAGGGGTACTTCTCCCGGTGGGAGGGTGCGGAACTCTGGGAGGGGGTGCGGTGGGAGGAAGGACTCTCCTCTGTCACCTGCTCAGCCACAGGGTGCAGATCCTGGTCTGGGTGGCCAGGTTGAGGGTTTTCTGGACCTGGCAGGTGGGACATCTGTAACCAGAGTCCCCCCGGATTTGACTTCCAGGGGTACTTCTCCCAGTGGGATGGTGCAGAACTCTGGGAGAGGGTGAAGGGGGAGGGAGGACTTGCCCCTGTCACCAGTCGAAACTAAGGGTTTAGACTCTAGGTTGGGGAGAGAGTGGTGTCTTGAGGGTGTCCCGCTTAGGAGGAAAAGGCGGAACCCCAGAAGGAGAGTGGTCAAAGGGTACTATGGGCCTGGGGCTATTGCCCCCCACTCTGTGAGAGCAAGGGCCAGAGGCTTCTGGATTATCTAGAGGCCAGTCCTGGCCCCATCCCACTAGGGAACACCAGTGGGGTGGTTTGATTGACGAAGAGCTGGCAGATGCCATTGCAGTTACGGGCCTGCGTCCACCTTTTTCCGCCCCAAGCAGGGAAGCCCATCAAGTAAATGTAAATGTAAATGTACAGGAATTTATATAGCGCAAATCACCACCAGTTTCTAAGCGCTTGCTTAGGGAACCCGTCCTGGTATTCCCCTGTGAGATAACCCCGGCAGGGTATCCGCCAGGTGAAAGCCAGGTATCCCGCCGCTAGGGGCCGTTGTGATTAAGCAAGCTATTGCCCAGAGTCGCAGAGTGTGAACCGGTGAATCGAGTATGCACCGGAGCGAGAATTGTCGAGTCCATGGACATTTTTAGGACTCAAGACCCCGCCGAGCCGGGAATTGAACCCTGGTCCCGGGCTGACCTCTGCTTCCAGGTCTGCCTCCTCTAACCAGTGAGCCACACTTCTCCATCAAGGCGATGATTGGTCTACCCTGACTTTTGGCTGGGGAGGGAGTTGTGTTGGACTTGGCCCTTTTCCCTATTTTTTTCGCCTTTGCCTAATTTTTTCCACCTACTTTTTGTTGGCCTTAGGTCTCTGGGCACCTTCCCCTTGGTTCCCAATGTTAAGATGCAGGTGCACTCTTCCCCAAAGATGGCTGCCACTGACCCCTGCTACTGCAGCGTGGTCTTTTTAGATGCACTCTAGTAACCAGGAGCTGGCTGGAACCCTTAAACAATGTTGCAATACCAGTCTGCCAGCCAGCCCATAGCTAGAATGAGGGAAGCTCCTGGAACCTTCCAGAACTGGGCAGGTGACACCAACTGCCACTGCCAACTGCCAACTGTCGCTATATAAGGAAAGGGAGGAAACTTTCCAGTCAGAGTCAGTTGGGGCATCACTTACCTGTGGGAACCTACGCAGGAGATTTAGGTGGTAGGGCCTAGTCAGGAACCTATACCACTGGGGGTGACAGGGTTTAGGCGCTGCCCACCAAGCTGTGTGAGGAACACTGAACTAGCCCACTGATCTGGCCCCGCGGGAGGGGAACCCAGGGGCCACCTGAAGTGACCTGCTGAGGAAACTTGACAAGCCTTCAACTCAAACCCCCCCTCTCCTCAAGTAACTTCAACCCAAGGGCATCAGAACCAACAAGCGCCAAGAAGAAACTCCCCCGCGCTAATCAGGACTTCTGGGGATCAGCCAGGTACTGTGCTGTGCCAATTCTGCCCCTTTGTCGGCCCTGTGGCCCCAGCGCTGTCCTGCCTCATCCCCGCTGCTGAAACTGAACTGGGCCGCTCCTCAGCGCCCCCCTGCTGTGCCCTGAGAAGCGCTGTAGCTGAGAGACTGTTGCTGCCTGAAGCGCTGTAATTTCCCCTGCCCGAGCGCAATTCTACCAAGCGCTATAAGCTGCTTAGAACTGCCCCTGAGCGCTGTGACCTGAGAAGCGCTGTAGGTGGGCAAGAACTGCTGTTGCGCGCTGTGCCCCACGAAGCGCTGAATTGAGCCTCACTCACCCCAGGGAGGCCTGGCTGTGAAGCGCTGCCATCGGAGCACTGTGATTTGCTTCGCCGCCGTGTGGTTGTGGGCCGTGCCCGGCCCAAGTGTCTGCAGTCCCTGCGGCGGCCCCCGGAGCCTTGGGGAGGCGGCCGCAATCACCTGCTGGGCTGCGCCGTGCCTGGAGGCCCCATTGCCCTACGCGCCAATTCCTGTCAGGCCGCACTAGGCCGCGAAGCCTGAGGCCGGGATCTCTTGTCACGTGACCGGGACGCGTCACGAACTCCGCCCCTGCCGCGCACCAATTGGTCCGCACCGCTGAGCCCCCGGAAAGCAAGCCGTGGATTGGCTCGGGGGCCCAACACCCATTCAGTTTAGGCCTGTGACGGGCCCAAGCAGCTTCACCTCCCCGGACCACACCGCAAGTGCTCCCGAGGAGCCCGAGAGCGCCCACCTGCTGGAAACTGATCGGGGGCCGCGCGAGGCCTACCAGGAGGGCCCACTCTTCCACTAAGGCCAGCTGGGTCAGAGGCAAGGGCCCGAGTGACCGAAGAAACCAGGTAACCCCCGGGGAGGAGGGCGGAAGGCCACAGTAGGCCCCGAGTTCGCCCCTCCCCTGGGGAACATTGTTGTGGGGTCCCATTGGCCCTAGTTGTGCGCAGGAGACCGCTGAATTGGGCCAGAACACTGTTGAGGCCCCATGGTGATAACTATTCCTGCCCAATGAAGTGCTTCCTGAGTGCTCTGTAAATGAAGTTTCATACCTGTGCTTTCATTAGGAGGTGTTGCTTATGCCCATATGTAATGGATGTTCTTGCCTTATGAAATATTAACTGCCCACTAGAGCGTAGACTTGCATGGAGTCATCTTAGGAAATGGTTTATTCCTGCCTGATAAAAGGGTCAATAACGCTAAAGGAAATGTCTCAATTTGCTCAAGCAATTGGTTGTTCCTCTCTAATGAAATGTCTTAATCCTGTATAATGCAATATTTATTGAAATGCCTACAGTTATCTAATATTTAATATTTATTCATTTTGGTGTTTATTACTGAGTGATACAGCCCATGTGTTTTAAGAGAAGCTAATATGTTATACTCCTGTGAATTTTTAATCACCCTGATGCTAATCTTATATAAATAAATTCTTGATTTGAATCCAGCATACTGGTGTGGTCTCAGTCATTGCGTGTGCATTTATTGTCTCAGTGGATGCGTGTGCAACCAAAAACTGCATCTTATGAGCTTCAAAAAGAAGAAGTTCCAAGAAAAGGACCCATAAATTTAGTGAGCAGGAGCTGGAAATATCAGTGGAGAAGAGAGTGTGCCGCATAATTATCACATCTATTTGGAAAGAGTTCATTGTCTGTTCCAGAAGCCACTAAAAGGGGTGTCTGGATAAGAGTCCGGGAGCGCATCTGTGCTATTGGGGTGACATCAAGGAGAATTGATGAGGTCTGCATAAGGCGGTATGCACTACTCTCCCATACAAAAAGAAAATATAGAGGCACAGAGGAAAGAAGCAACTGACCCCGGAGAGGGAACCTTTACTGAGCCCCCACTGACCCAGATTGAGGAGGAAATAGAGAGACTTGTTGCCCTATGCTGTTTCATACATCCTTGCCATCTAAGGCACTGCCAGATAAGTGGAAAGATAAAATATTGTCTCATCTTAAAGTTATTAATGTACCTAGTGCAATAGTCAAAGTATAAGACCAAACTTAAATTTAAATACTGAATTATAGCACCACCAGACCACTGCATTCTAGGATTTGCAGTTTGTCAATGACAGTGCAAGACACATTTTTTAAAACAATTTTTAAAGTACAAGACGTATATAAATACATAAACATATCCATTTGTAAAATAATTTACATCCTAAATGCCTAAGCAGAAGAAATAGAAGAGGTGGCACTTAACATGGGTATTTGTAAATTGCACGTTCACCCCCAACAGGGCATCTTGGCGCTGAATAACAGCTGTTTATCGTTACCCAACTCAATAGTACTCATTTTATCAACCTCAGGTGGATGAAAGGCTAGATGGATCCGCTGGGATATAAACCTGTGACAATGAGGTTGAACACAGGCCCCTGCAGTCCATGGAGCCACCAGGCCCGGCTCGGCACATGAGGAAGTAGGAGAGGATGCCCGGTCTGAAGGGACCTTGGGGCTCGGTCAAACTGTTGCCACCTCCATGTCACATTCTGGAAAGGGTAGACTGGCAAGTGAGAGCAGAAGAGGAATTAGCCAATGCCACTGGCCTTCTTACAAGAGGAACAGTGAACATGTAAACTGAAATGTCGCCATGTAATCAGAATGTCGCTAAAGGTCTAATGCAACTCACTACAGCACACACATTAGCGTGGCCCTGCATGGCTTGATAATTCTGGAGAAATGCCACTCTGTGCAAATCGCTGCCTTACTTTATTCTGCCCCAGGGAGGCATTTCTTGTGTGGATGCATGTGTGTTCCCACATATCCACCCATGGATTTTGGTGCATTCACAGATTTACCAACACTGGCAAACCTTGCTATGCCCCCACTGGGGAGGCGCAACGAGCAGAAATATCTGCAGCACACTTATAAAGGGGAAAATGCCTCTGATGATTGTTTTCGTGCTGGAAGATGTCCCTTCTTGCACTAAAACAATCCTGCACATCGTGTAGGCACCCTTCAACCAGGCCACAAGGGTGCCTGCGTTGGCACAAGATTGCACATTGTGCACCAGTGCAAGGAACGGACAAGAACGCTCTGTATAATGCTAAATACGGCACATTTCTTCCCTTTCCCTTTCATGCAGGCCAGAAAGTTTGAAAAGTCTCTCACTCTGCATTAGTAGAAGAGCACATAAGAACAAGCGTGCGAAGTACACACCAATCACTTGAGAAAACAGTGCGTAAACAAGTCTATTTTGGTTTTGTTCAGTTACTGCGCATTGTATTGGATAAGTAATGTGTACATTTAAATTGTGTAACTTTGCACCTAGGCATTGTCTTAAAAAAACCTAGATAAAGCATTTCTTGAATTCTCACTTGCTGTTACAAGAATTCCCTGTTTACTACTTGAAACAAAAAGATGCAGGGGATGCAGTACTGGAACATGTGCAGGAATGGCCTTCCTCCTCTATGCTCCATTACTGGAATCTGTGAGGAAGTCACCTACCTGCTTATACTATACTTCGAATATATGTCCTCTTCTCTTTGAATAAATATTGTCACCCATAGCCTAAATAATCTCTTTTGTCCCCTCCTCCTCTGGTGCTGTGAGAATCCTCATTTGCTTTGCCACTGCAGAGAGGAACAGTTCTGCTTTCTGGCCCAGATTTCATAGTTTTCGCCTGCTTGCCACTTGCTTCCACTTGGTAGTAATCTGCTAATGCAAAAACACTTTTCTGCGATAATTTGCAATTACCAAAAGCTTTATACATCACATAACTGAATCACTAGGCTTCTTTGGTTTCAATGCATATTTTGTGATTTTTGTACTTTGAAAGCTTGATGCATTGCAATGTCTTGCTTTTGCGTTCACAAGCCAGTTTGTGACTGGCTACTGAATTGCAATACATCCATATACCCCGCCCATAGAAACATTTTACTCATCTGAGAGCACACTACTTAACAAATTCACATTTAACCAGTGCTTAATTTGAGCCAGCGGTTTCTGGTACTCAGCACCGGCACTAATAGTCAACACCGGCACTTATGACAGTCTGCCACATGGTGGCGCTGTTTATCTAATTTAGAGACCAGCACAATAAGAGTTGTTTATTGATTCAATATACAAAAAAAAATACTTATACCTTCTGCTGACGCCATTCTTATAGCTTTGGAGGACTGGAATGCTCCGAATTGTCACAGTTGTTAGGGTGTGATGGTTACTTGTTGTGTTGGGACAGTCATTGACAGCTCTGTCAGGGGCAATAGGTGGCACAAGTAAAGTGGCCACCTGACAAGGGCCCTGCCACTTTTTTGTTTTTAAAAATTAAGCACTGATTTCAACCCTACCAACTAACAATGCAGTAGATGTCTTTAATACAAATGTGAAACCAGAACTCCAAAACCTGGAAGAATGTATCGCACCAAAGCTTGACTCAAAAGAAAGTACAGCTCTACAGAGTTTAAAGGACATCTGAAGAGTCAATCAGTCAATCAATCAAGCAATCAGGGGAATTGTAAGCACGCTACTCACCAGTGAGGGTCTCAAGGCGCGGAGGTGTCCGCAGGTCCGTTTAGCTGAAGAGCCAGGTCTTGAGCGTCTTCTCGGTGTTCAGGGAGGGGGCGCAACTGATGTCTGCAATTTCGCAATTTTTAAAAAATCATGCAATGCATGATTTTTTTAAAATTGCGAAATTGCAAATAGGAAGTGGTTACAACTAGGAACCATTTACTGATGTTACGGAGTGAAGCTGTGCCCAATGTACCTGCGTTTTGGCGGCCATCTTTGTTTGGGAAGCTGTTCATGATTCTGGTACGAAGCCTGCGTTTACAGTGACAGGCACACCTGGTTAATCAATCAGTGAAACCAATCAATCAGTGACACTTATAAAGCGCGCTACCTACCCGTAGGGTCTCAAGGCGCTGGGGGGGGGGGGGGGGGGGTGCCGCTACTGCTCGAACAGCCAGGTCTTCAGCTTCTTCCTGAAGGAGAGGTGGTCTTGGGTCAGGCGCAGGTCGGTCGGGAGGGAGTTCCAGGTCTTGGCGGCCAGGTAGGAGAAGGACCTTCCTCCTGTAGTCGCTCTTCGGATGCGGGGGACGGCGGCGAGGGCGTGGTTGGCTGATCGGAGGTGGCGTTTGGGAGCGTAGAAGTTGACTCGGCTGTTGAGGTAGCTCGGGCCTTGGTCGTGTAGGGCTTTGTGTGCGTGGGTGAGGAGGTGGAAGGTGATTCTTTTGTTGACGGGGAGCCAGTGAAGATCTCTCAGATGTCCGGAGATGTGGCTGGTTCGTGGGATGTCGAGGATGAGTCTGGCTGAGGCGTTCTGGATCCGCTGGAGTCTCTTCTGGAGCTTGGCGGTGGTACCGGCGTAGAGGGCGTTGCCGTAGTCCAGTCGGCTGGTGACGAGGGCCTGGGTGACGGTCTTCCTGGTCTCGGTGGGGATCCACCAGAAGATCTTCCGTAGCATGCGTAGGATGTTGAAGCACGCCGAGGAGACGTTGTTGACTTGCCTGGTCATGGAGAGGGAGGAGTCCAGGATGAAGCCCAGGTTGCGTGCATGGTCTGTCGGTTTGGGTGCGGTGCCCAGGGCGGGAGGCCACCAGGAGTCGTCCCAGGCGGAGGGTGAGGAGCCCAGGATGAGGACCTCCGTCTTGTCCGAGTTCAGTTTCAGGCGGCTGGTCGTCATCCACTCGGCTACCTCTTTCATCCCTTCGTGCAGGTTGGCTCTGGCGGCGGCGGGGTCGTTGGTCAGGGAGAGGATCAGCTGGGTGTCGTCGGCGTAGGAGATTATGCTGAGGTTGTGTTTGCGTACGATGGCCGCGAGGGGGCTCATGTAGACGTTGAAGAGGGTGGGGCTCAGAGATGATCCTTGGGGGACGCCGCAGATGACTTCGGAGGCCTC
The DNA here is from genome assembly GCF_964263255.1 of Lissotriton vulgaris. NCBI lineage: Eukaryota > Metazoa > Chordata > Amphibia > Caudata > Salamandridae > Lissotriton > Lissotriton vulgaris. The sequence goes on from NW_028254179.1 coordinate 35,514, forward strand.
TGACTTGTACGGTGGTAGGCGGACTCTCTGTGTTCTTCCGTCGAGGAAGGAGATGATCCATTCCAGCGCCTTGTCCTGGATTCCGATGTTGCTGAGGGTGCGGTGGCAGACCGTGTCGAATGCCGCGGAGAGGTCTAGGAGGATGAGGGCCGCTGTTTCTCCATTGTCCATCAGGGCTCGGATGTCATCGGTGGCGGCGATGAGGGCGGTCTCGGTGCTGTGGTTGGCTCGGAAGCCGGACTGTGAGGGGTCGAGGGATCCGTTCGTGTCGAGGAAGGCGGCCATCTGCTTGTTGACGGTCTTCTCGATGACTTTGGCTGGAAACGGGAGGAGCGAGATGGGGCGGTAATTCTTGAGGTCGGTGGGGTCCGCTGTTGGTTTCTTGAGTAGAGCGCTGAGTTCGGCGTGTTTCCAGCTCTCAGGGAAGATGGTGGTGTCGAAGGATGTGTTGATGATGTCTCGCAGGTGGGGTGCGATGACAGCGTCGGCCTTGTTGAAGACGTGGTGAGGGCAGGGGTCGGTCGGTGATCCGGAGTGGATGGAGTTCATCGTGCGGATGGTGTCTTCGGTGCTGATCGGGGTCCAGGCGTGGAGGGTGGTGGTGGGGGGTGGTTGCTCGGTCATGGTGTGCGTTGGTCGGTTGTTGAAGCTGTTGTGTATGTCCGCGATCTTGTTGTGGAAGTATGAAGCGAGGGAGTTGCAGAGGTCTTGCGATGGGGTGATGTCGTTGTTTCCTGCGCTGGGGTTGGAAAGCTCTTTCACGATGTTGAAGAGTTCCTTGCAGTTGTGTGCGTTGTTGTCCAACCGGTCCTTGAATGCTGTTTTCTTGGCGGCGCGGATCAGCTGGTGGTGTTTCCGGGTGGCAAGTTTGAAGGAGGTCCTGTTGTCCGGTGTCGGTTCCCTTCTCCAGACTTTCTCGAGGGCTCGGCAGTTCTTCTTGGAGCTCTTGAGTTCGTCGGTGAACCATGGGGCCTTCTTGCTGCCGGGTCTGCTAGGCGGGGTCCTCAGTGGGGCGAGTTCGTCCGCGCAGTTGCTGATCCACTTCGTGAGGTTGTCGGCGGCCTGGCTGGGGTTCGCTGAGCTGGCAGGAGGGTGCTGGCTCAGGGAGGTGGCGAGCTGGTCTGCTGTGATCTTGTTCCAGCTTCTGCGGGCGGCCTGTTGCTGGTGTTGGTGGGTCGTCGTTCTCTTGAAGGTGAAGTGGACGCAGCTGTGGTCCGTCCATTGAAGCTCTGTGGCGTGGCTGAAGTCGATGTCTGTGCTGGAAGAGAAGACTGCGTCGAGTGTGTGTCCGGCGAGGTGGGTGGGGGTGGACACCAGTTGCTTGAGTCCCAGGTTGGCGAGGTTGTCGAGCAGGGTGCTGGTGTTGCGGTCGTTGTTGTTCTCCAGATGGAAGTTGAGGTCTCCCAGGAGGATGTAGTCAGCGGAGGGGAGGGCATGCGGGCTGACGAAGTCGGCGATGTCCTCGCTGAATTGCGTGCGTGGTCCAGGGGGTCGGTAGATCAGGGTGCCTCTGAGGGTGGTGTTCGGGTTGGTGTGGATCTGGAAATGCAGGTGTTCGGCGCTGGTCAGGGTGTTGTCGGTGCTGGTCGTGAGACGGATGGTGCTCCTGTGGATGATGGCGATGCCTCCTCCCATTTGGTTGGCGTTTCGGTCCCTCCGGACGATCTTGTAGCCCTCTGGGATAGCGATGGCGATGTCGGGAGCTGAAGAGGCGTTCATCCAGGTCTCCGTGAGGAAGGCAACGTCAGGGGCTGTGGCGTCTAGGAGGTTCCAGAGTTCGATGGCGTGTCTGTGGACGGAGCGGGTGTTGAGCAGGATGCACTTGAGGTGGGTGCTGCTGGTGTTCGACTTGGCGGGTGCTGGTGCGAGGCTGGTCTGGATGCAGGTGAACTTGCAGGCGTGGCAGCTGAAAGGTCCGTGGGTACGTCGTGGAGTGGCTTGATGGCATTCTGGGAGTCGGCCGGTGTTGAGAGCGGTGAGGGTGGCGGCGGAGTACGTCAGGCGGGTCGGTCGGGGTCCACGTGGGCCAGGGGTCCTGGCACTGGGCGCGGTCCAGGCGCGGACGGGCGTAGACGGGCTTACCTTTGGCGCGCCTTCGGCGCACAATCGGCGCGCCCGCTGCGCGTGACCGCTGCGCGTTCGCACGGTCGCCATTTAAGGCCAAGTGCGCGGGTGGGCGGAGCAGCTGGGAGGCGGGAGCGGGGAGGGTACAGAATAGAAAAGGGGCGGGGAAAAGCGGCGGTGGCGGGAAGGGAGGGCGGAGGGCGGCGAGGTAGGCGGACAACAAGGAAGGAAAACCAAAACACGGGCAAAATGAAATAAAACAAAACAGGCACAAATTATCGACAAAACAAGGAAAACCAAAACACAGGCAAAATGAAATAAAACAAAACAGGCACAAATTATCGACAAAACAAGGCAATAACAACCGCAGCGGAGGCAGCCGGCAACCGGCAAACGAGGCAGCAGCGAGGCAGAGGGCAGGCAAGGGGCACACGCAGCAGCTGGTGGCCGTGCGGCGCGGGGGTGTCCCACAAGTGGGTCACACTCACCTGCGTCGCACGGTCGCCATTTAAGGCCAAGTGCGCGGGTGGGCGGAGCAGCTGGGAGGCGGGAGCGGGGAGGGTACAGAATAGAAAAGGGGCGGGGAAAAGCGGCGGTGGCGGGAAGGGAGGGCGGAGGGCGGCGAGGTAGGCGGACAACAAGGAAGGAAAACCAAAACACGGGCAAAATGAAATAAAACAAAACAGGCACAAATTATCGACAAAACAAGGAAAACCAAAACACGGGCAAAATGAAATAAAACAAAACAGGCACAAATTATCGACAAAACAAGGCAATAACAACCGCTGCGGAGGCAGCCGGCAACCGGCAAACGAGGCAGCAGCGAGGCAGAGGGCAGGCAAGGGGCACACGCAGCAGCTGGTGGCCGTGCGGCGCGGGGGTGTCCCACAAGTGGGTCACACTCCCACCAATCCCACCAATTAAATTCCCATGTTGGGCATGAATTTATTTACTGGAAATTGGAGATAAGCCTGTGTTCATGATGAAAAGCACACCTAATTATTGTGATTATTTTCTATTTCTCTTTAGCAACTGTGGTATTAGAGGCAGCAACTCACCCACGCTAGGCCACACTCATGGATAAGTTACCGCTTCCCGCACCATTATTACCTGACCTAGGAACTGTTCCACTTAATTGGTCACCGTGGAGGGAAGCATTAGAGGTAAATTTGGAGGCAATTAACGATGATACATTCACCTCCAAAAAGAAAAAAAAAGCACTCTTGATATACAATTTGGGTCCTTAAGGCAGAAGCATTTTTTAAAACATTCCAGACAAAAAACGGTAGCTATGGAACACTAAACTGCACTACCTGTAGTTTCCACAAAGTGTTTGCTCTTGCTGCCCACCTCTATAAGCCAGCTATCCAATGACCCAACATAGAGAAAATAAATTGCATTATCGAGGCAACACACATAAACAGAAATGTAAAGAAAAATAATAAGACAATTAAGTCCACAATGATAGCCAGTAGGTTTTCTTTATCCTTTAGATTTTTTATTCTTCTTCATACATAAACAAAAATGCAGCCAAAGTGTTTCGCCCAATTGCGAACTTCATCAGGGCATGATGTCTATGAGCAATAGCTTAAACGTTTGTAAATAACTTTTTTGAAGATTATGTTCAGTGTATTTTATTGTGACGAAAATCCAAGAACAGAAGTGAAATAATAACATCTTTTTGTTACATTTGTAATAAAGCTTGAAACATTGAGAGAACATATTTGAACCAGTTGTTGTTGAATGGTTGCACAGATTGATGTTGTGGTGGCGCTGAAATGTTGTGATGGCGAACGAGTGATGCTGTGGCGTTCAGTGATGCTGTGGTAGCGCATAGTGATGTTGTGGTGCCCCTGACTGATGCTGTGGTGGTGCTGAGTGATGCTGTATGCTACGCTATGTTTTGTTTTGCTATCCTATGTTTTGTTTTGTTATGCTATGCTATGCTATGTTTTGATTTGTTATGCTATGCTATGCTGTGTTTTGTTATGCTATGCTGTGTTTTGTTATGCTATGCTATGTTTTGCTATGCTATGCTTTGTTATGCTATGCTATGTTTTGTTATGATATGCTATGTTTTGTTGTGTTTTATTATGCTATGCTTTGTTTTGCTATGCTATGTTTTGTTATGCTATGCTATCTTGTTGTGTTTGGTATGCTATGCTATGTTTTGCTATGCTATTATATGTTTTGTTTTGCTATGCTATGTTTTGTTGTGTTTTGTTAAGTTATGCTATGTTTTGTTGTGTTTTGCTATGTTTTGTTATGCTGTGTTGTTGTGTTTTGTTATGCTATGTTTTGTTATGTTATGCTATTTTTTGTTTTGCTATCCTACGCTTTGTTTTGTTATGCTATGTTTAGTTTTGCTATCCTATGCTTTGTTTTGTTATACTATGCTATATTTTGTTGTGTTTTGTTATGCTATGCTATGTTTTGTTATGTTTTGCTATGCTATGCTTTGTTATGCTATGCTACGTTTTGTTATGTTATGCTATGTTTTGTTGTGTTTTATTATGCTATGCTATGTTTTGCTATGCTATGTTTTGTTATGGTATGTTTTGTTATGCTATGTTATGCTTTGTTATGCTATGTTTTGTTAAGCTATGCTATGCTATGTTTTGTTATGGTATGTTTTGTTATGCTATGTTATGCTTTGTTATGCTATGTTTTGTTAAGCTATGCTATGCTTTGTTATGCTATGTTTTGTTATGCTATGCTAAGCTTTGTTTTGTTATGCTATGCTATGTTGTGTTTTGTTATGCTATGCTATGTTTTTTTTTTTGTCCTCATTAGCCATATAGTCGATCCAAATGTGCTCCTAGCCGCAAAACACGAGACCCGACCGCCCCTGTAGCTCCGAGAGGCCTAGTACTAGGCTCCCAGTACCCAGAGAGTCAGACCCGATGTCTCCAGCAAAGCTTGGACGGACACTCTCCCTTCGGGCCGGTTCGGCCAGTTGTCCAATGACTGTACGGCTTGGGGTGCCTCCCTTTGGACAAGGAGATTTTAGGCCTAATCATCGGACCCGGGGAGAAAAAAAAAAAAAAAAAAACCCCGGTTGACTAACTGTTCCTTCTCCAATTAATCAAAAGGTCCCAAAATCTCAAAGATCGGGGGCTACATGTTCTAGATAGGTCGACCTTCGATGCTGCATATAGTGAAGACAGCCACTCTACATGCGTTGGAGAATTTGTGTTGACCCAGTTTTTACAGATTTCTCTTCTTGCAAATAAGATAGCATAGAATAAGAACTCTCTCTCTAATCCCTTGATGTTATTATCTAGGCCGAAGATGATTAAAGACCATGAGCACGGGATAGGTGATCTGAGGATAGATTCGAGTGTTGTCCTGACTTCTTGCCAAAAGGTGGCGATGTTCGGGCACTCCCAAAACATATGAAGATCCGAGGCTGCAGGATAAGAGCATTTGCTACAACACTTCCCGGGTTGGAATTTCGAAAGCCGTTTGGGGGAGTAATACGCTCGGTGGAGCGTGAAGAAATGGTTACGCCTCAACCATGCTGGCTTGATGATTTTATAGAGGAGGGTAAAAGATTCTTCCCAAATGTCCTCCATATGTAGTTCTCCCTCTGCACCCCAGAGTTTTTCCGGGAGGTTAAGGTCACGCTCTCCATCCTCTATGATGTGCCAGTAGAAGAGTGCGACTTCCTTTCTTCCCGCAGGTCTCTCGACTAGGGTGTTTTCTAAAGGACTATAGTCTCCCATCATTGCTTTCTTCTTTGTTTGAGTTCGAAGCCAGCTGGCCAGTTGTAAATATACTATCCAAGAGAGTGATGATGTTACCCTGAGCTTGAAAGTATCCCATTCCATAATTGATCCTTCTACCAGCAGTTCCCCCCACTGTGTTATACCTGCATCTAGTAGGACCCTTTTAACTGTGTTGGCATCTTGTGTTGATAGCCCAGGTAAGTCCCAAATCGGTGGATGTTTGGATAGATATCCTATCCCAGCCTTGGATTTAATTTGAGTCCATTCTTTTATAGTGCCCAGTAGTGACTTTAGTCTGACTTTTTAAAAAAACTTCTGGTGGCCGAACTTGAAGAGGAAGCCGTTCACTGGGAGGTCCGAACCCAATAGCATTGCCTTATACATAAGCCCCTTTGCATTTTCCCAGGGGATCTTAAGTAGCATCCTGGAATGGGACAAATGAAATGCCCAGGCGTAGTATTCCAGGTCTGGCAATGTGGGCCCCCCTTTTTCTCTTCTCCTTCTCAGTTTTTTCCAGGCCAGTCTGCTGGATTTATATCCCCAAATAAATGAGTTAATGTTTTGCTGACATTTTGCAAGCTGTTTGGTATCAAAAGTTAACGGGATGGAGTTAAAAATGAATGTAAATTTCGGGAGAATGCTCATTTTTATCAGGCTGGTTCTCCAGTAGATGGTAAGCGGGAGAAAGGACCAAGCTTTCATCAAGGTTTGGGATTCGCGGGAGATCCGGGCTAAGTTGTTTTGAGCCAGATGTTCCAAGTCTTTAGTTATTGTAACTCCCAGGTACCTCATTGAGGATTTTACCGGGAGTTGGAGATTATGAATGTTCCAAACCATAATTTCCATTTTCCCTGCATTTATTTCATATCCCGAGAATTTTCCAAAATCCTCCGCTTTCTTTATAACTATAGGGAATGCCAACGCGGGATCGGTTGTATAAATGAGTATATCATCGGCATAGAGTCCGACCTTCTTGTCCCAGCCCGAAAAAGTGAAGTGTGGAATATTAGTATCCTCCCTGATAGACTGTGCAAACGGTTCTACATATATATTAACAAGCATTGGAAATGCAATAGGTCTCGCAGCATTAGAGTTAGTGCTTTTAGAATTGTTTATGGGTTTTTTTTGTAAATCTTTAGCATTTTTGTTTCCTGTAGCCAATGCTAAAGAATTACAAATAAAAAAAGCCATAAACAATTCTAAAAGCTCTAACTCAAATGCTCCGAGACCTATTGCACTGTGTGAGGGTGAGGGGTTGAGGGTGAGTGAGGGTGAGGGTGGGTGAGGGTGAGTGAGGGTGAGTGAGGGGTTGAGGGTGAGTGAGGGGTTGAGGGTGAGTGAGAGTGAGGGTGAGTGAGGGTGAGTGAGGGTGAGGGTGAGTGAGGGTGAGTGTGAGTTAGGGTGAGGGGTTGAGGGTGGGTGAGGGTGAGGGTGAGGGGTTGAGGGTGAGTGAGGATGAGTGAGGGTGAGTGAGGGGTTGAGGTGAGTGAGGGTGAGTGAGGGTGAGTGAGGGTGAGTGAGGGTGAGTGAGAGTGAGGGTGAGTGAGGGGTTGAGGGTGAGGGGTTGAGGGTGAGTGAGTGAGGGTGAGGGGTTGAGGGTGAGGGGTTGAGGGTGAGGGGTTGAGGGTGAGGGGTTGATGGTGAGTGAGTGAGGGTGAGTGAGGGTGAGGGGTTGAGGGTGAGGGGTTGAGGGTGAGTGAGAGTGAGGGTGAGGGTGAGTGAGGGTGAGGGTGAGTGAGGGTGAGGGGTTGAGGTTGAGGGTGAGGTGTTGAGGGTGAGGGTGAGTGAGGTGTTGAGGGTGAGTGAGGGTGAGGGTGAGTTAATATACAGGAGCTCCTGAGCGGAGTTGACAAAAGCCATCTTCGTTCCTGTGAAATTGAATACTCAAGGCACAATTCACAAAGCTGTGTCTATGAGTAGTTATATTAGACGTGATTTACAACAGAATATCCAAGCCTGATTTATAAATTATTTTTTGAGAGTCCTTTTGAAGAGTAGGATGTGCTTTCTTCCGGAAACAATGAGGAAGCAAGTCTTACTCCTGGTAATTCTAAGTAAATCACATCTAAGATTGTAGAAAGATGCACCTACTTTTAAAAAAAGCATTACTAATCGTGCCCCTTCTGCTGAAATCTTTGTAATCTGTAAATTACAGCTTTGAATTCCAGAATGGCTGTGTTACGCTCTCTTTCATCCATCTGAGGTCTAGAAACGGACTTTCTTTCAATTGAGTAATAATAGCATATAGTATGTGCTACACTATGAAACTGCAAAATATGTCTTAGCAAGGTCCCTATAAACTCATCGTGGGCTATTCAGAAAGATATTTGTAGGTGACTTACTCCCATAGTTCTCTGTCTTACTCCTGGAATCCAGGACCAACGCAAGAGTGAGTACTGCAAGACTAAGTCGCTGCAACCCCTTTATGAATTGAAGTCATTCTATTTATTGTAGTAATAATAATCTTCCATCGTACTTCCCGAGGTTGCCAGCTTGCTGTTTGCATGTTCTACAGCAGACGTTTAAGCCGTATTCATCCGTGGGGTAGCTATCGCGTCCCGTTCGTTTCACTCGGGGTGACCTTTTCATGAATAAAGTGAAATAGGATTAAGGCATGGAATCCAGGACCAACGCAAGAGTGAGTACTGCAAGACTAAGTCGCTGCAACCCCTTTATGAATAAGTGAAATAGGATTAAGGCATACATTTTCAACAATAGGGAAAGCAACAGATGCAGCCGACTTTGGACGTGGCATGAATTTTCAACAATAGGGAAAGCAACAGATGCAGCCGACTTTGGACGTGGGAGGACTGTTGATGCGGTCTTGCCAAAAGGGTGTGTCTGTGTTGACAAAATGAAAAACAACTCTAGAATTCTAGGTACTTTAATGAGGGGAGTAAACGGCTAGTGGGACTATATGCAGCATGCTACCACAGTGGATGCTTAAGAGAGAGAATATTCTGGAATGTCAGAGGGAATTGCGGGAAAGGAAAGGCTGTCTGTTTTTATTTTCGTATTGCCGATACGATTTCCATCTGAGTTGCTCTGCTGCTAAGTGTGCTCGAAGTCCCTCCCTCCCCAACATCTTACAGATGTGTGTGCTGGCTGTAGGGGTGGCAAGTGAAAAAAAAAAACGAAAGAGAAAGCAGGGTAACCTGACCCAGGAGGGGGGAGGAGGGAGGAGAAATGCGTCTCGGCCGGAGCAGGGGGCGGAGCAGGGAGAGCGGGCTTTGGAATGTAATTCACACGGCCGGCCGGTCGTGAAACTGAAAGCATGGCCGGCCGGCCGTGAAAGCCTTTGATGCGGCAGGGGAAATGCGAGACGGCGGGAAGGGGAGGGGGCGGAGCGGGTAAACCAAGACGGACGTGCACGCGCTTTTAAGCTCAATGCGCATGCGCATTGAGCTTAAAAGTCACGGGCACTGCAAGGAATCGCCACGATTCCTTGCAAGTTGGGGAAAGAGTGGATAAGTCCCAATACTCTCGCTTGCTCGATGCGCATGCGCATCGACAGGCGAGACCTAAAAAGGAGGGGGGATAGGGGACAACCCTGCCTTGTTCCTCGGCTAATTTTAAAAGGAGATGTTCGCGTACCGTTTATTAGTAGGGATGCTCTGGGGTTATTGTATAATAAGCCTATAACCCTACAAAATTTGGGACCAAGATGTAATTTTTTCATTATTATGTTTAAATATGCCCAATTTACCCTATCGAACGCTTTTGTGGCGTAGAGAGTCATGATAGCCAGGGGTAGGCCGAAAGTTGAGGCGATGTCCGCGGCTCACACCAGATCGTAAGTTAGGTCGGCCAGTTGCCGGCCTCTAATGAACCCCTTTTGGTCAGGGTGGATAATTGATCCAATCTCGCTTCCCAATCTCGCTGCCAAAATTGACGTAAAAATTTTATAGTCGTTGTTGAGAAGCGAGATTGGGCGATATGATCCACACTCGGCTGGGTCCTTGCCTGTTTTTAATATTAAGGCTATATTCGCTTCCCCCCAGGAGCTTGGTGGTGGCTCCCCTCTAATCAGTATGTCGTTAAAAAGATTCGTAAGGACTGGAGTAAGAGTGGGATTAAGTACCCTATATATGCTATGCTATGCTATGTTTGTTATGTATCAATCAATCAATCAATCAGTGACACTTATAAAGCGCGCTACATACCCGTGGGGTCTCAAGGCGCTGGGGGGGGGGGAGCCGCTACTGCTCGAACAGCCAGGTCTTCAGCTTCTTCCTGAAGGAGAGGTGGTCTTGGGTCAGGCGCAGGTCGGTCGGGAGGGAGTTCCAGGTCTTGGCGGCCAGGTGGGAGAAGGACCTTCCTCCTGTAGTCGCTCTTCGGATGCGGGGGACGGCGGCGAGGGCGTGGTTGGCTGATCGGAGGTGGCGTTTGGGAGCGTAGAAGTTGACTCGGCTGTTGAGGTAGCTCGGGCCTTGGTCGTGTAGGGCTTTGTGTGCGTGGGTGAGGAGGCGGAAGGTGATTCTTTTGTTGACGGGGAGCCAGTGAAGGTCTCGCAGATGTCCGGAGATGTGGCTGGTTCGTGGGATGTCGAGGATGAGTCTGGCTGAGGCGTTCTGGATCCGCTGGAGTCTCTTCTGGAGCTTGGCGGTGGTCCCGGCGTAGAGGGCGTTGCCGTAGTCCAGTCGGCTGGTGACGAGGGCCTGGGTGACGGTCTTCCTGGTCTCGGTGGGGATCCACCAGAAGATCTTCCGTAGCATGCGTAGGATGTTGAAGCATGCCGAGGAGACGTTGTTGACTTGCCTGGTCATGGAGAGGGAGGAGTCCAGGATGAAGCCCAGGTTGCGTGCATGGTCTGTCGGTTTGGGTGCGGTGCCCAGGGCGGGAGGCCACCAGGAGTCGTCCCAGGCGGAGGGAGAGGGGCCCAGGATGAGGACCTCCGTCTTGTCCGAGTTCAGTTTCAGGCGGCTGGTCGTCATCCACTCGGCTACCTCTTTCATCCCTTCGTGCAGGTTGGCTCTGGCGGCGGCGGGGTCGTTGGTCAGGGAGAGGATCAGCTGGGTGTCGTCGGCGTAGGAGATTATGCTGAGGTTGTGTTTGCGTACGATGGCCGCGAGGGGGCTCATGTAGACGTTGAAGAGGGTGGGGCTCAGAGATGATCCTTGGGGGACGCCGCAGATGACTTCGGTGGCCTCTGACTTGTACGGTGGTAGGCGGACTCTCTGTGTTCTCCCGTCGAGGAAGGAGGTGATCCACTCCAGCGCCTTGTCCTGGATTCCGACGTTGCTGAGGCGCTGCACTAGGGTGCGGTGGCAGACCGTGTCGAATGCCGCGGAGAGGTCTAGGAGGATGAGGGCCGCTGTTTCTCCATTGTCCATCAGGGCTCGGATGTCGTCGGTGGCGGCGATGAGGGCGGTCTCGGTGCTGTGGTTGGCTCGGAAGCCGGACTGTGAGGGGTCGAGGGATCCGTTCGTCTCGAGGAAAGCGGCCATCTGCTTGTTGACGGTCTTCTCGATGACTTTGGCTGGAATGTATGCTATGTTTTATTGTGTTTTGTTATGCTATGCTATGTTTTGTTATGTTTTGCTGTTGTGCTATGCTTTGTTTTGTTATGTTATGCTATGTTTTGTTATGTAATGCTATGTTTTGTTGTGTTTTGTTATGCTATGCTATGTTTTGTTATACTCTGCTATGTTTTGTTATACTCTGCTTTGTTTTGTTTTGCTATGCTTTGTTATGTTATGCTATGCTTTGTTTTGTTATGCTATGTTTTGTTATTCTATGCTATGTTTTGTTGTGTTTTGCTATGCTATATTTTGTTTTGGCATGCTATGTTTTGTTTTGCTATCCTATGCTTTGTTTTGTTATGCTATGCTATGTTTTGCTATCCTACACTTTTTTTGTTATGCTATGCTATGCTGGTGAGGGTGTGTGAGGGCGAGTGAGGGTGAGTAAGGGTGAGTGAGGGTGTGTGAGGGTATGTGAGGGTGAGGGGGTGTGAGGGTGTGTGAGGGTGAGGGTGTGTGAGGGTGAGAGGGTTGTGAGGATGAGATGGTTGTGAAGGTGAGGGGGTGTGAGGGTGAGGGGTGTGAGGGTGTGAGGGTGAGGATGTGTGAGAGTGAAGGTGTGAGGGTGAGTGAGGGTGTGTGAGGGTGAGAGGGTGTGAGGGTGAGGGGGTGTGAGGGTGTGAGGGTGTGTGAGGGTGAGGGGGTGAGAGGGTTGTGAGGATGAGAGGGTTGTGAGGCTGAGGGGGTGTGAGGTGAGGGTGTGAGGGTGTGTGAGGGTGTGAGGGTGAGTGGGTGTGATGGTGAGGGGGTGTGAGGGTTGGGGTGTGAGGGTGAGGGTGTGTGAGAGTGAGGGTGTGAGAGTGAGTGAGGGTGTGTGAGGGTGAGAGTGAGTGAGGGTGTGTGAGGGTGAGGGGGTGTGAGGTTGAGTGAGGGTGCGCGAGGGTGAGAGGGTTGTGAGGGTGAGGGGGTGTGAGGGTGAGTGTGTGAGGTGAGTGAGGGGGTGTGAGGGTGAGGGGGTGTGAGGGAAAGGGGTGTATGAGGGTGAGGGGGTGTGAGGGTGAGGGGATGTGAGGGTGAGGGGCTGTGAGGGTGAGGGGGAGTGAGGGGGATGGAGGGGGAGTGTGTGTGAGGGTTAGGGGGTATGCGAGGGGGGTGAGGGTGTGGGGGTGTGAGGGTGTGGGGGTGAAGGGGTGTGAGGGTGAGGGGATGTGAGGGTGCAGGGGTGTGAGGGTGAGGGTGTGTGAGGGTGTGAGGGTGTAAGGGTGAGGGGGTGTGAGGGTGTGAGGGTGAGGGGGTGTGAGAGTGAGGGTGACGGGGTGAGGGTGATGGGGGTGAGGGTGACGGGTTGAGGGTGTGTGAGGGTGAGGGTGAGTGAGAGTTAGGGTGTGTGAGGGTGTGAGGGTGTGAGGGTGAGGGGGTGTGAGTGTGAGGGTGTGAGGGTGTGTGAGGGTGGGGGTGTGAGGGGGTGTGAGGTTGAGGGTAGGTGAGGCTGGGTGAGAGGGTGGGTGGGTGTGAGGGTGAGGGTGAGGGGTGTGAGGAGGTGTGAGGGTGTGAGGGTGTTTGAGGGTGTGAGAGTGAGGGGGTGTGAGGGTGAGGAGGTGTGAGGGGGTGAGGGTGAGGGGGTGTGAGGGTAAGGGGGTGTGAAGGAGGGTGAGGGGGTGTGAGGGGGTGTGAGGGTGAAGGGGTGTGAGGGTGAGGGGATGTGAGGGTGAGGGGCTGTGAGGGTGAGGGGGAGTAAGGGGGAGGGAGGGTGAGTGTGTGTGAGGGTTAGGGGGTATGTGAGGGGGTGTGAGGATGTGGGGGTGTGAGGGTGTGGGGGTGAAGGGGTGTGAGGGTGAGGGGATGTGAGGGTGAGGGTGTGTGAGGGTGTGTGAGGGTGTGAGGATGTGGGGTTGTGAGGGTGAGGGGGGTGTGAGGGTGAGGGTGTGAGTGGAGAGGGGGTGTGAGGGTGTGAGGGTGAGGGGGTGTGAGGGTGACGGGGGTGAGGGTGACGGGGGTGAGGGTGAGGGTGAGTGAGAGTTAGGGTGTGTGAAGGTGTGAGGGTGAGAGGGTGTGAGGGTGAGGGGGTGTGAGTATGAGGGTGAGAGGGGGTGTGAGGGTGGGGAGTGTGAGGGGGTGTGAGGTTGAAGGTAGGTGAGGCTGGGTGAGAGGGTGGGTGAGGGTGAGAGGGTGTGTGAGGGTGAGAGGGTGTGAGGGTGAGGGGTGTGAGGGCGAGGGGGTGTGAGGGTGGGAGGGTTTGTGAGGGTGAGGAGGTGTGAAGGAGGGTGAGGGGATGTGAGGGTGAGGGGATGTGTGGGTGATGGGATGTGAGGGTGTGTGAGGGTGAGGGGGTGTGAGGGTGTGTGAGGGTGAGAGGGTGTGAGGGTGAGGGGTGTGAGGGCGAGGGGGTGTGAGGGTGGGAGGGTTTGTGAGGGTGAGAGGGTGTGAGGGTGCGGGTGAGGGGGTGTGAGGGTGAGGGGGTGTGAGGGTGAGGAGGTGTGAAGGAGGGTGAGGGGATGTGAGGGTGAGGGGATGTGTGGGTGATGGGATGTGTGGGGTGTGAGGGGGTGTGAGGGTGAGGGGGTGTGAGGGTGTGTGAGGGTGAGGGTGTTTGAGGGTGGGGTGTGTGAGGGTGAGGGTGTGTGAGGGTGAGGGTGTGAGGGTGAGTGAGGGTGAGAGGGTTGTGAGGGTGAGGGGGTGAGGGGGGTGAGGGTGAGGGTGAGGGTGAGTGAGGGTGTGTGGGGGGGTGAGGGGTGTGAGGGTGAGGGTGTGGGGATGTAAGGGGGTGTGAGGGGGTGTGAGGGGGTGTGAGGTTTAGGGGGTATGAGGGTGAGGGGGTGTGAGGGTGAGGGGGTGTGATGGTGAGGGTGTGAGGGAGGGTGAGGGGATGTGAGGGTGAGGGGATGTGAGGGTGAGGGGATGTGAGGGTGAGGTGGTGAGGGTGTGTGAGGGTGAGGATGTGAGGGTGAGGGGATGTGAGGGTGAGGGTGATGGGGGTGAGGGTGATGGGGTGAGGGTGACGGGGTTGAGGGTGTGTGAGGGTGAGGGTGAGTGAGAGTTAGGGTGTGTGAGGGTGAGATGGTGTGAGGGTGTGTGAGGGTGGGGAGTGTGAGGGGGTGTGAGGTTGAAGGTAGGTGAGGCTGGGTGAGAGGGTGGGTGAGGGTGAGAGGGTGCGTGAGGTTGAGAGGGTGTGAGGGTGAGGGATGTGAGGGTGAGGGGTGTGAGGGTGAGAGGGGGTGAGGGTGAGGGGGTGTGAGGGTGAGGGGTTGTGCAGGAGGGTGAGGGGATGTGAGGGTGAGGGGATGTGTGGGGTGTGAGGGTGAAGGGGTGTGAGGGTGAGGGTGTGTGAGGGTGGGGGTGTGTGAGGGTGAGGGTGTGTGAGGGTGAGGGTGTGAGGGTGAGTGAGGGTGAGAGGGTTGTGAGGGTGGGGGGTGAGGGTGAGTGAGGGTGTGTGAGGGGGTGAGGGGGTGTGAGGGTGAGGGTGTGCGGGTGTGGGGGTGTGAGGGTGTGTGAGGATGTGTGATGGGGTGTGAGGGTGAGGGGGTGTGAGGGTGAGGGGGTGTGATGGTGTGAGGGGTTTGATGGTGAGGGTGTGAGGGAGGGTGAGGGGATGTGAGGGTGAGGGGATGTGAGGGTGAGGAGGTGTGAGGGTGTGGTGGTGAGGGTGTGTGAGGGTGTGTGAGGGTGGGGGTGTGTGAGGGCGAGGGTGTGTGAGGGTGAGTGAGGGTGTGTGAGGGTGAGGGGGTGAGGGTGAGGGTGTGTGAGGGTGTGAGGATGAGTGAGGGTGTGTGAGGGTGGGTGAGGGTGAGGGTTTGAGGGTGAGGGTGTGTGAGGGTGAGGGTGTGAGGGAGGGTGAGGGGATGTGAGGGTGAGGGGATGTGAGGGTGTGGGAGGGTGTGTGAGGGTGAGGGTGTGTGAGGGTGATGGTGTGAGGGTGAGTGAGGGTGAGAGGGTTGTGAGGGTGAGGGGGTGAGGGTGAGTGAGGGTGTGTGAGGGTGTGTGAGGGTGAGAGGCTGTGAGGGTGATGGTGTGAGGGTGAGTGAGGGTGTGTGAGGGTGGGTGAGGGTGTGAGGGTGAGTGAGGGTGTGTGAGGGTGTGTGAGGGTGAGAGGGTGTGAGGGTGTGTGAGGGTGAGGAGGTGTGAGGGTGAGGGTGTGTGAGGGTCCACAGTAAATGGTGGCAGGGCAGACATTATAAGACAGACAGAAACATAAATGTTAAGGTAACAGTGCTCGAAGGGGTTGTGAGAAGGTGGAAATGGTATTAAAGGAGAAAGGATGAAAAGTTAAGTAGAAAAGAGGCCAGAAAGGAGACACAAAGGAGTTGAGTGCGTGGCGGAAACAGGGAAAAGCAGAAAAGAATGAAGATGGATCCGAGAGGGTGCAAGTAGGGTCACATGCGGGAGAAGGAAGACTCGTTAGGAGAGTGTGATGAAGCTCTCGGCATTGCTGTGGCGGTGGCGGGGGAGCGCATTCCTTTGAAGTCTGAAGCGGGGGTGGGGGAGCGGATCCCTTTGAAGTCTGATGCCGAGGCTTGTGGTGTGCTTTGTGCACGCCCCTGGCTCACATGAACTGTACCCAATCCGCAGCAGTTTGGGTAGACTTTTGAAAGCCTCACTATAATCTGTAGGTCGAGACCTAAAAAACATGATGAGGAGATGGCCTTGGCGTGTCCTACAAAGGAGAGTTTTTCATCAAATTGGACTCCCAGATTTTTCACCTTAGTCACAGGAGTTGGGAGCGCGCCCATTTCCTGAGGCCACCAGTTGGGGTACCAAAATAATGGGTGATTGCCAAAACACAGCACCTCCGTTTTATCTGAGTTTAGGACATCCAACAACGAATCTGTGACGTGCAGTTATGGAAGCGTTAGGTTGTGCTGTCTGGGTTTTCTGTGACTGACACTACAATTTAGGTGTCGTCTGCATAGGACACAACCGAGAACCCAAGGCCTTTGATCAGGGAGGATAAAAGGGTAACACTGATTAAAAAGAGTGGGACTCAGCGCCGACCCTTCTGGTATCCCACGGATTGAGGAGGCATTAAGAAGTCGGTTTCCAAAGAGTTGGCTTCGGTGATCATACTTCCTACTTTGGGCCCATTGGCAGCTGCAGACTGTGGGTTATTGGACAAGCATGTTCCTACTGTGTTCGGGCTAGAAGTTAAAGTGTTAAATATAACCTCAACCTTATTTTTTTTAAATGTAACAATTCTATTGCAAAAGTAGGCATCCACATTAAGATTCCTGGCTGGTATGCCGTTACTTAGGGTGAACACTGTGGAGAATAACTCTTCTGGAGTGTTCAAAGCTGAGGTAATTTTGTTCACAAAAAAATTGAATTGGGCTTTGGTAAGAAGTTTTTTATAGCACAATAGTTCTGCCTTATAGGGACCCTTATCCTCAGTACTGTAATTCAGCCTCCACTTTCTCTCTAATCTTCTACATGATAGCTTGGCCAGTCGGAGCTCTTCACTGAACCATGGCTCAGATGGTACAATTCAATTATTGTTTCCGCGTTTGGTGGGAGCTAGGCTGCTGATGGACTTGCTAATCCATTGATGATACTCATCTGTAGCTTGATCAAGATCAGGAGATACTGGTGTATTGGATTCGGTTAATGACCTCGAGAGTTGGCCTTCGGTAATTAGGTGCCAAGGTCGGTAGCCGGAAGTAAATTGAATCATAGGTTCAGCCAGACTGTGGTCCACTAAGTTCAGTTTAACATTACTACCTTATGGTCTGACCATCTTAATGGTAGTGCACGTAAAACATGAATAAAAGGACAGTCTGAGAAAATGCCATCAAGGGTATGGCCACCAGAATGCGTGGGCTCGCAAACGAGTTGTGACAAACCTAAAAGAGCAAAAGAGGCTATATGATCCTGAGCGTCTAGGTCCTCCTTATTCTCCAGATGGAAGTTAAAGTCCCCAAGGATGGTAAAATCAGAGGAGT
>NW_028254180.1:0-31759 GCF_964263255.1 Lissotriton vulgaris
AGAATACTCTAGAAGACTGTCTGTAATCTCAAAACTGACCTCAATCGTCTTCTCAATTGTATCCATTTTAATTATTAATATGGTGTTGTACCTTGCAGAAAAATATAAATACTTCTTTGTAATATTTTTACTAATAGATAATACAAAACTAGCTTTATCAACTATTTTAACCTTTAAAAAATATTATACAGAAACCTTTCTCAAGTACTTTATATGATTATATCAATTACATTACTTTATAAAATTGTATACTTATAAAATGTCCTCACATTTTCAAACTAGTCATTGTTTATCTTTTTTTAAATAAACTAAAGCTATTTCTTCAGCTTCCCCAGGTCTGACTCACTCCATGACTACACGCATTGCCATAATTTTAAACACATCAACTAAGCAAATTATTCTTCCACAATTTTGTGAAATGAAGTCTGACTCACACTGTGATCTTAGACACATGAATGTATGCCTTGCGATTCAGTAAAATGATTACTGCAGTGAAAGACAGTCTTGCTGGGAGTGCTGTTTTAGGTTTTAGGACAGAGCAGTGGTGTTCAGGGAGTGTAGGAGCTCAAGGTGGGAGGGAGAATGTAGAAATGAGAATTCACTGACATGATTACTACATGCTACAAAGAGACTTGGTATGCAATATCTATAGCTCCCCCAGGCCTGACTCAATCCATGACTACACGCATTGCCATAATTAAAAAAACATCAACTAAGCAAATTATTCTGCCACCATTTTGTGAAATGAAGTCTGACTCACACTGTGATGTTAGACACATGACAGTATGCCTTGCAATTCAGTAAAATAATTACTGCAGTGAAAGAGAGTCTTGCTGGGAGTGCTGTTTTAGGTTTTTGGACAGAGCAGTGGGGTTGAGGGAGTGTACGGACTCAAGGTGGGAGGGAGAATGTAGAAATGAGAATTCACTGCCATGATTAATACATGCTGCAGAGAGACTTGGTATGCAATTTCTACAGCTCCTACAGGGCTGACTCACTCCATGACTACACGCATTGCCATAAATTAAAACACATCAACTAAGCAAAATATTCTGCCAGCATTTTGTGAAATGAAGTCTGACTCACACTGTGATCTTAGGCACATGACAGTATGCCTTACAATTCAGTAAAATGATTACTGCAGTGAAAGAGCATCTTTCTGGGAGTGCTGTTTGAGGTTTTAGGACAGAGCAGTCGTGTTCAGGGAGTGTCAGGGCTCAAGGTGGGAGGGAGAATGTAGAAATGAGAATTCACTGACATGATTACTACATGCTACAGAGAGACTTGGTATGCATTGTCTTCAGCTCCCCTAGGCCTGACTCACTCCACGACTACAGGCATTGCCATCATTTAAAACACATCAATTAAGCAAATTATTCCCAAACATTTTGTGAAATTAAGTCTGACTCACACTGTGATCTTAGACGCATGACAGTATGCCTTGCAATTCAGTAAAATGATTACTGCAGTGAAAGAGACTCTAAGCTGGGAGTGCTGTTTTAGGACAAAGCAGTGGTGTTAAGGGAGTGTAGGGGCTCAAGGTGGGAGGGAGAATGTAGAAATGAGAATTCACTGACATGATTACTACATGCTACCGAGAATTGGTATGCAGTTTCTTGAGCTCCCCCAGGGCTGACTCACTCCATGACTACACTCATTGCCATCATTTAAAACACATCAACTAAGCAAATTATTCTGCCACCATTTTGTGAAATGAAGTCTGACTCACACTGTGATCTTAGACACATGACAGTATGCCATATTTTTAAACACATCAACCAAGCAAATTATTCTGTCAGAATTTTCCTGAAATCATTACTAAATGCTAGTGAAAGAGTTTCTGTGGCATTTGTAGGGCACACCCAGTGTTTTTTTTTACACAGCAAGGACACTACTTGGGAATTAAGAGGCCTAACAGACATACTGCATAGCACTTTCTAAACTAAAACTACATCTCCTAAAGCCTGACTGATTTCATGACTACATGTATTCCCATATTTTCAAACACATCAACCATCAACCAAGCAACCAAACAAATTATTGTAGCATGATAACTAAATGCTAGTGAAAGAGTTTCTATGGCATTTGTAGAGCACACCCAGTGTTTTTTTTACACAGCATGGACACTACTTGGGAATTAAGAGGTATGACAGACATACTGCAATGCACTTTCTAACACTACATCTCCTAAAGCCTGACTGACTTCATGACTACATGTATTCCCATATTTTCAAACACATAAACCAAGCAAATTATTCTGTCAGAATTTTTCTGAAATGATTACTAAATGCTAGTGAAAGAGTTTCTATGGCATTTATAGAGCACATCCAAGCGTTTTTTTATACAGCAAGGACAATACTTGAGAATTAAGAGGCCTGACAGACATACTGCATAGCACTTTCTAACACTACATCTCCTAAAGCCTGACTGACTTCATGACTACATGTATTCCCATATTTTTAAACACATCAACCATCAACCAAGCAACCAAACAAATTATTGTAGCATGATTACTAAATGCTAGTGAAAGAGTTTCTATGGCATTTGTAGAGCACACCCAGTGTTTTTTTTACACAGCAAGGACACTACTTGGGAATTAAGAGGTATGACAGACATACTGCAATGCACTTTCTAACACTACATCTCCTGAAGCCTGACTGACTTCATGACTACATGTATTCCCATATTTTCAAGCACATAAACCAAGCAAATTATTCTGTCAGAATTGTTCTGAAATGGTTACTAAATGCTAGTGAAAGAGTTTCTATGGCATTTAGAGAGCACATCCAGCGTTTTTTTTACACAGCATGGCGACTACTTGGGAATCAAGAGGCCTGACAGACATACTGCATAGCACTTTCTAACACTACATCTCCTAAAGCCTGACTGACTTCATGAGTACATGTATTCCCATATTATCAAACAAATAAACCAAGCAATCATCAGAATTTTTCTGAAATGATTATTAAATGCTACAAAATCTATACAAATAAACTCCTGCTTTTACATTAGAAAACATTTGTCTTATTATTTTAATCTGCACAACATACATCCCCTTACAAATTAACTACACACCAATAAAAATTCTTTTTTAGTTTTAGAACAGTGAGAATCACACACCAGATTTTCTTAAGCAGCATCTCTCCATTGTGCACCAGTCACTGGAATCATAGAATGACAAGGCTTCCCTCTCATTTCACACACATATTCATTTAGATAACCAATCAAATTGTTTCCCACATGAATCCATACCCAAACTAACATTTTAATTGGTTCTACATTTCAACACTTTCAAACTCACATAATAATAAACCTTCCCCCCACTGCTCTCTCAGCCTGTTACCATGGTAACACTCCACAGAACACCTAACTGAACACACAGGTGAAACGTTCATCATACAATGTTGCAAATTACCTCAGCAAGGGTGTTTGACCTCACAATATACCAGCATATCCTGTGCAATGTTCCTTTCAATTACCTTTTCTCAACCATAAGCATTACTTCTTTCAAAAAACAGAAGAATGCACCCTAGTTTTGAATGTTCAAGTTTCAGAAACCACCAATCTTTTATTTATTTCAAGTTCACTGAATCTCATCCACATTTTTTTCTAAACTCCTACTTTTAAAACTGCCATTTCATTTCCAAAGCCCATCTGAGTACAACCAGATCTCCCTTCAAGATGCTTAGAGTGTGGATTGTGGGACACAGTTATATTTTCTGGACTGAAAGGTATGCAGCAAATAGATGCTTTCTCAACCTTGATTTACCAAATGTGGATAATATGTGGATTGGCCAGAGAGGATTGAGATGTCACCAATTGATGCCATTGGTAAAATCATTTTTGCATCTCCCACACCCTGACCTCATAATTGTGCACTGTGGTGGAAATGACCTAGTCACTTTGACTGGGGTAGGTCTGGAAAAGCTGTTAAATTACTTCTTTGGGCAATTGATGTCACTTTTTCCACACACTGCCTTTGTATATTCTAATATATGCCAGAGGCAAAAATTGAACTGGTCCAACCAATATTGTCTACGGGTTGAGAAAGCAAGGAAACATGTGAATAAATCTGTTTTTGCTTTCCTCAGAGACTATGGTATGGGTTCTATATACCGCAACAACTTGCGTTACAAGATGCAAGGCATTTATAGAGAAGACGGTGTACATTTCACAGATGAGGGAAACAGAGTCTTCCTCTTGAACTTTAGACTCTGCATCGGTTCTTACTTGTAGGTACAAAAAACACCCAAAGAACACAACGGCTCTTTTTAGAGCCAACCAACATCTAAACACTCAAACTTCTTATATAACTGATTTTTTTTGTCTTTTTTTTGCCGCCTTGCGCACACCTCGCTATATTTAAAAAAAAAGGTTTTGGAGGTCTTCGGGGTGCTTCAGTGACCCCCTTAAAAGGTCTAGGGGTCAGGAAGTCTCTACCCTACCCCCTTTTTAAGTTATCCACTTTTGTTTTTGCCTCTCTTCTGCCTCGGAAACACAAAATGGCGGCTCAAGGATGCAAGCACCGTGCGCACACTTTCCGATTTAAAAAAAAAAGTTTTTTGGGGGGCCTTCAGGGTCCTTCAGTGACCCCCTTAAAAGGCCTAGGGGATCAGGGGATCTCTACCCTGCCCCCTTTTCATGTTTTCTACTTTTGTATTCAGCTCTCTTCTGCCTCGGGGGTACGTGCACCGTGCGCGCACCTCACAATATTCCCCCCCCCCCAAAAAAGTGTTTTTTTGGGCCTTCAGGGTCCTTCCAGGACCCCCTCAGACGGCCTAGGGGGTCAGGGGGTCTCTACCCTGCCCCCTTTTCACATTTTCCACTTTTTGTTTGGGCTTGCTTCTGCCTCGGAGACAAAATGGCGGCCAACACTTCCTGATTCCGACCGATCGGAATGTTAACAGACGTCTAACAGCAAAGCAGAATTCCGCTCGCATACAAACGGTGCGCGCACGGGTGCGCGCACGGTGCACGCTTATAGATATATATATTTTTTCTCTTTTGATTTTCTCATGAACTACTGGAGGGATTTACACCATTTAACCAAAAGAGTGATCTGCGAATCAGACTCTACCATTTTGCCAAATTTCTGTAATTCTGTTCAGCCGTTCGGGCTGTAGCTGTGTCTAATCGCCATTTGGAAAATAACATGGGGAAAACAAGTTTTGGGACTCCCCTATTTCCTCAGCCCCCACTTCACAAATCTTCCCGAGACTTTCAGGGAAAGAGCGGAGCGGGCCATCTTCTTTGAGAAATTTGCAAAGATTCAACAACCGGCGCCAAAGTTATTCCCGATAGAATGTTGCGGATTTCCTATGGAAACTAGGTCCTAACTATAACTACCTACTGGCGACTGCCAGTAGGTAATATATATATATATATTACCTACTGGCGGTCGCCAGTAGGTATATATAGTTAGGATTTTTTCCCTATGGGATTTTTGAAAATTCTATGTCTAATAACTTTGGCGTTTGTGGACGGAATCGGCTGAAATTTTCAGGAAAATGGCACATTTTGTTTCTGAGCAGCCTCTGAAAATTGGGGGGGGGTTGTCAAGGGGGGCCGAGAAAAAAGGGTGGTCCCAAAACGCGTTTTTCCCATTCATTTTTCCATAGGGCGGTTGGCCTCACTTTTAGCTCGAACGGCTGAATGGATTTGCACGAAACTTGGCAAAATTGTAGGGACTGTTAGCCCGATGTGCCTTTGCTAGGTCTCAATATATGTGCTCCAGTGGATTTTGAGAAATTAACGTTCAAAAAAAGATATATATCTGTAACAGCGCTCCGGGTAGCGCTCCGGTTCGCGTACTTTTCGCGTAACGGAACTTTGCGATGCGAAGCTGATTGGCTCTCCGGTGTCTGTCAACATTCTAAACAGTCCGGAGCGGCCGCCATCTTGTCTCTCGGTAGGATCGAGAGACAAGAGGAGGCCAAAACAAAGGGGGAAATTACCATAAGGGGGCATAGTAGATCCTCGTTGACCCCCTAGGTTTTATGTGGAGGTTTTAAAAGGGCCCAGCAGGGCAAAAAAAAAAAAATATTATTTTGCGTGGGGAGCGGCCGGTTCGCGAACCGGAAAGCGTTCTGGGCAGCGTACTATAAGGAAAAAAGAATGATAGACTTTTGAAATACTGTATGTTAATTGTTTGTTGTTTTTGTTGATTATTTTTTAATTTCTTTATTTTTTAAGCATTTTTTTATTGTGATTGTGTTTCATAATTTATTAAACTTTCTAACATTTCACTGTCAGAAATTTCATAATTCTCATTGAATATACTTTGTAGTCTCTGAGGGTGTAAAATGTCCTCATTTTTCAGGAGGTTATCTACTGCTTGCACACATTGCAGTAGTTCTTGGTCCCTACTTTCATCCATAAATATACCAAGGCAGTTTGAGGAAAAAGTGCCATTAATTGCTCAAAGGTGTCCTTTAAAAGCATTTCCAGACCTACCCCAGTCAAAGTGCCCAAATCATTACCTCCACAGTGCACAATTAACAGGTCAGGTTTTGGCAAATGCATAAAGGTTTTCACCAATGGTATCAATTGGTGACATTTTAATCCTCTTTGGCCCAACCACTTAATTTCCACATCTTGTAAATCGAGGTTAGGTAAATTTCTGTTCTCAGCATACCTTTGAGCCCAGTAGATGTAACTATGTCCAACAATCCAAACATAAAACATGGTTAGAGAAGGTTGTGCTGCAGTCAGATGAAGTGTGGTAATGAAAGGGCAGTTGAAACAGTAGGAGTTTGTAAAGAAAAAAACTGTGGATTTCCAGTGCTAATGATTCATTAGCAGTGATTGGTGCATTTCCATTTCTGAAAACAGAAAGTTAGGGTGCATGGATGTGTTCTTTGAAAGATGTAATTTGAATGGTCAAGGAAAAAACATTTAATGAAAGATTGCACTGGATACGCAGGTGCACTGAGAGTTCAGAGTTCAATTGAAACATTGTTGTGTGAACTTGCAAACATGAGAGGTCTTTCAGGAGGTGGTTGCTAAGCAAAAAAGGCAGAGAGGGCAGGGGGGGAAGGGTTTTGATTTGAAAAAAGTGAGGGAAGAGTTTTGATTGGCTAATATGAGAGATATGTGTAATGAATATCAGCATTTCTGTGCTTTCTATAGCTGCAGCCTCTGGAGTGCATCCTCTTTGTTCTGCTGAAGACAATTTGGTGTATTTCTGAGACTGTTTTGAAACTCAAAAAGTATTTGCTAAGGTGAGAAAAGATTTATTTAATTAAGATAGAGAATAGTATGATTTAAGGAGAAAATGATGAAGAAAGCTGTGATGTCATTTGAGATGTCATCAGTGATGTCATCAGTGATGTCACTGACCATGTCATGAATGATGTAATATGTGACATGATCAGCAGTGGATTGCGGGTGCGCGATATATAGTTAGTGCAACTAACTATATATGAAATTTCAATGGTTTTGTGTGAGTAAAATAAGGTTTTGTAAATGCTAATCCCTAACTATACATGTTCTATAACCCATGATTTTTTCAGTGAATTTTCAAGGTTTTGTAAATGCTAAATCCTAACTATATATGGTCTATAACCTATGGTTTTTTCAGTGAATATATATATATATATATATATATGTATATATATATATATATATATATATATATATATATATATATATATATATATATATATTTTTTTTTTTTTACTTAAAAAACCATAGGTCTCAGGCCTTATATAGTTAGGAATTAGCATTTAAAAAACCATTGAAATTGCTCCTATATAGTTAGTTGTACTAACTATATTTCCCGCAATCCACTGCTGATGATGTCACATATCACATCATTCATGACATGGTCAGTGACATCACTGATGACATCACAGATGACATCTCAAATGACATCACTGATGACATCTCATTTGACATCACTGATGACATCACTGATGACATCATCCAGTGACTGTGTGTTTCTGTAAAGTTTAAATATGTTTTACATATTGAAGAATGAGTGGATGTATAAGTGTCTGGACGAAGGATTTAGTAGGTGCGTGACTGACTGTATGAGTGAGTGATTAAATGTGCCTTACTAAATGCATGGGTTAGTGACTAAACTGCCTGAATGTGTGCATCAGTATGTTTGTTGTTGTGTAAGCTGCTGCATGTGTTGATCAGTAGCTGTATTAGTGGCTATATGGGTTATTGATTGGTTGCCCAAGTATTTGAATGGGAGACTAAGTGTGTGTGTGGGTGGCTGGGAGGTGTGTGACTCTGTGCATTGATATGTGAGCAGTTGATTCACTAGGTGTATGAGCTCAAGAGTGCATGTGGAAACAGCTGTATGGGCGGTTGACTGTGTGCATGGGTGTGTTGGTGAGTGAAGGGATATCTCAGTGCTACATGTGCAAGTAAGTACATATGTAAAACACAGTGCATGTGAGAGTCGGCATATATAAATGACTATACATGAGAACCAGTGAATGTGCGAGTGGCTATATGGATCATTGTGTACTTGTACAGTGATTGTATAAGAGAGTAAGTATGTGTTAGTATATGTTTGAATAAGTAAGGTGTTGTGTGTATAACTGTATAGTTGGGGAAATGGAAGTGTGATTGATTCTTTGCATGACTGACTAGGTGTGTGAGTAACTCCATGGATGAGTGGCAGTGTGTGAGTGTCTGTATAGGTGTATGAGTGCATATGATAGTGTTGTATTGATGAGTGACTGTATGTATGAGTGATTCTATGGGTGAATGAGTGAATGTGTGTGTAGACCTAGAAATCAGTGAGTGCTTATGTAGTAACTGGTATTGGTGTGTCAATGGTTTCAAGAATGGTAGTCTGTATTTAACACTGGGTGTATCAAAGGTTATATTAGAATGTGAGGAGGTGCATCGTATTATCACATGAATGATATCATCAGTGAGGTGATCAGTGATGTCAAATGAGATGTCATCATTTATGTCACCAGTGATGTCATTTGAGATGTCATCAGTGATGTCATCAGTGATGTCACTGATCATGTCATGAATGATGTAATATGTGACATCATCAGCAGTAGATTGCGGGTGCGCGAAATATAGTTAGTACAACTAACTATATAGGAGCAATTTCAATGTTTTTTAAATGCTAATTCCAAAATATATAAGGCCTGAAATCTATGGTTTTTTAAGTGAATTTGCAAGGTTTTTAAAATGCAAATTTCTAACTATATAAGGCCTGAAACCTATGGTTTTTGAAGTGAATTTGCAAGGTTTTTTAAATGCTAATTCCTAACTATATAAGTAATGAAACCTAAGGTTTTTTAAGTGAATTTGCAAGGTTTTTAAATGCTAATTCCTAACTATATAAGGCTTGAAACCTATGGTTTTTTCAGTGAATTTGCAAGGTTTTTTAAATATTAATTCCTTACTATATCAGGCGTGAAGCCTATATTTTTTTTCAATAAATTTCAAAGGTTTTGTAAATGCTAATTATATTAGCAGATAACGTTTATATATGTTATTATCCTTCTGGGACCACCTGAGCAGCCATCTTGTTTCTCAGGAGCAGTGAGGCACAAGAGAGCACAAAACAAGAGTGGAAAATGCGAAAAGGGGGCAGGGTTGAGACCCCCTGACCTCCTAGCCCTTCTCAGGGGGTCCCAGAAGGACCACCAAGTGCAAAAAAATGTTTATTTTTTTTTAAATCGCGGGGTACGTGTACCGCGTGCGTATCCTGTGATTCTTTTTTTTTTTGCCCTTGGGGGTCCTTTTGGGACCCCCTGAGAAGGGCTAGAGGGTTGGGGGGTCTCTACCCTGTCCCCTTTTTGTGTTTTCCACTCTTGTTTTGGGCTCTCTTGTGCCTCAGTTCTCCTGAAAAACAAGATGGTGGCCAACACTTCCTGGTTTGGACAGTTTGGAATGTTGACAGTTGACTGCCAGCCAATCAGAAACTCGCTCGTGCACGTAAGGGTAGGAGCACGTACGCGTACAATATGTGTACCGTACGCGTACGGTGCGCATACGGTGAATGCATATAGATATATAATTTGATCAAATTAAATTTTCTCAACAACTACTGCATACCAGGCCCTACCATTTTGTCAAGTTTGGTGTAATTCCATTTAGCCGTTCGGGCTGTAGTCGTGTCTAAAGGTCCCTATGGAAATTAATATGGGGAAAACATGATTTGGGACCCCCCTTTCGGCCCCCGCTTGACAAATCCCCCCGAAACTTTCAGGGAAGGAGCGGAGTGGAGCTGGCCAAAATTCTCGAAAATTACACACAGATTCCTCAATCGGCGCCAAAGTTATTCCCAATAGAATGTTGAGCGCATATAGATATATAATTTGCTCAAATTCATTTTTTCAACAACTACTGGAGGGATTTTCACCAAATATAGAAAGGGCACTACTGCATACCTGTCCCCACCATTTTGCCAAGTTTGGTGTAATTCGGTTCAGCCGTCCGGGCTGTAGCCGTGTCTAAAGGTCCCATAGAAAATGCCATTTGAAAAATTTCAAATTCAATTTTCTCAAGAACCACTGGAGGGATTTACACCAAACATACAAAAGTCACTGCTGCATACCAGTCCCTACCATTTTGCCAAATCTGGTATAATTCCGTTCAGCCGTTCGAGCTGTATCCTTGTCAGAATGTCCCTATGGAAATTAACATGGGGAAAACACGTTTTGGAACCCCCCTTTTTTCTCGGCCCCGGCTTAACAAATCCCCCCAAAACTTTCCGGGAAGGAGAGGAGTGCAGCGAGGCAACTTTAAGGAAAATGACAGGCAGATCCCTCAATCGGCGCCAAAGTTATTCCCAATAGAATGTTCGGAATTTTCTATGGTAACTAGGTCCTTACTGTATATACCTACTGGCGACCGCCAGTAGGTAATATATATATATATATATATATATATATATATATATATATATATATAATAATAATACAGAAATTTATTGAGCGCGAACAGCTACCTCTGGGGAGGTGTCCCGGCGCTAGCGAGTCCCAGAACAAGAGTAAGTAGTCAGGAAGGGGGGCAGGATTATTGCGTAAAAAGCCAGGTTTTTAGGAGTTTCCTAAAGCTTGCTTCTGACGTGGCGGATTGGATGGCAGGAGGCAGGGTATTCCAAAGTTTCGCCGTGCCGGCCGAGAAGGACCTGCCTCCAAGTCTCGCTTTCCTTATGTGCGGTACAGTTAGCTTGAGTAGGGAGTTTGAGCGTAGCTCACGTTTTTGGTGGTAGCGGGGAAGTCGGAGTTTCAGATAATTTGGACATGTGCCTTTTAGCGCTCTGAAAGCCAGGGTTAACACTTTGAACTTAATTCTGCTTGCCACTGGTAGCCAGTGCAGCTCGTGCAGATGCGGAGAGATATGCTGCCTAAAAGGGACCCGTTTTATTAATCTCGCAGCCGCATTCTGCACGATTTGTAAGCGTTGCACCGCATATTTAGGTAGACCAAGATAGAGGCCATTAGAGTAATCAAGTCGAGAAGTGATTGTTGCGTGAACAACCGTTTTCCGGCACTCGACTGGTAGCAAAGGCAGAAATTTCCGCAAATTTTTTAGTTTATGCAGGCAGCCCGTGGTGAGCTGTTGTATATGCGGCAAGAAAGACAACTTCTCATCCCATTTTACTCCTAGATTTTTTGCATGGGGGCTTGGAGATGGGGCAGGGCCCATTTCCGTTGGCCACCACAGATCCGGAGGGGGATGTTTGGGGTTACCAAAGAATAGCACCTCCGTTTTGCTCGCGTTCATTTTAAGTTTGTTTGTGTTCATCCACTTGGCCACGTCTTGCAGACAGCCCCTGATTTTGCTAAATGCTGCCTCGGACGTGTCTGTGTATGGGAAGACTAATTGCGTGTCGTCCGCGTAGGCTATTGCCTTGACCCCCCATTTGGCAATCAAGGTGAAGAGTGGGGCCAAGTATACATTAAACAGCAGGGGGCTGAGTGCCGACCCTTGTGGGACGCCACACCAGAGATTTTTTGGTCCAGAAGAGAAGGGGCCCAAGGCCACTTTCTGGGAGCGATTAGTGAGGTAGGAGAGTAGTATATATATCCAAAGCTCCAGTTTTGCTCTGAACCCCTGCCCCTTGCAGCAGAGGGCCCAGACGGGATAGCGAATCCCAAATAAATCAAAGCTTTTCCAAAACCTGATAAAGAAGGAATGTCCGGGCCAGTTTGTGCAATTCAACGAGCTTTTAATGATAGCTCCACTCGACGCGTTTCGAGGAGAATTCCTCTTGTTCACGAGCGTGAGTGTGAGTGAATCAGTGATTTAAATACAGTCACATGACATTTGAAAATGGTAAACAGACTCGCAGGACTTAACCATTACGAGCTACAATGCACGAGTCAATCACAGTACAATCAATAATAACGTGAAATGAACTGAAATAAACATTGGCATGCACGTTTAGAAACAGCCTTGTAGCGGAATGCTGGCATATAAATGAAAATGCGCTTATTTGCGTAAAAATAAACAATCTTGATCTTAAAGTGAAGGTGGTAGATAATACACTCACCACCATTCTCTTTAGGAAAGAGACTGCGGGCAACAGTCTCCTCCACGCCAGTAGTTGCCATCCCATGAACTTGGTCAACTCTGTACCGGTGGGAGAATTCCTTCGAGCAAAACGTAACTGCTCCAGTGAAGGCGATTACACCAAAGAAGTCAAGGTAATGACCGAAAGGTTCAGAGTGAGGGGGTACAGTGAGAAATGCATAAAAGCAGCCATCACAAAAGTCAACACATTTGACAGAAAAAACCTCCTCAATGAAAAGACCAACACTAGAAGTGACCCAACTACCACTACCAGATTCATCACTGACTACCACGGTCAAGTAAGGGAGGTTAGGAAGGCCTTCGATAAATATTGGAATGTCCTGAAATTGGACAAAGACCTTGCTACAGTCCTTATCCCCAGATCACCTTCAGAAGGGCTAAATCGCTGAAGGATATTGTTTGCACTACTTTGATTCCCAGGAAAACGACAACCAATCCAGTGATGGGGTTTTACGTCTGTGGGAAATGTAAAGCCTGGAAACACAGTGTCAGCACCAAAACAATCAAACTGTCCAAAGATCTTGACACATTTAGAATCCGGACGCACACATCATGTCACACTGATCATGCTGACTACGCCCTCACTTGCCCTTGCAAATTGAACTACATAGGCAGAACCAAACTTCCAGCCAAGGATAGAGTATTGCAGCACATGAGGGCCATCACGAAAAAAGACAAGAACTATCCTATAACTAGACATTTTGAGTCCCACCATAAGAGCAATGCCAACCGCTTGTCTTTCTGTGTTCTGGCAACAGTCCCCGTGAGAGAAAGGGGAGGAGACAGAATTCAGGAACTCCGGAGGCTTGAATACAAACTCATCATTAAATACCATACCATGCAGCCAGAAGGGCATAACCATGATGTGGAGCTGGAAGTACACCTTGGTTAGCTGCTTGTGTTCGGTTTCATTCAGTAACAAATATGGAATTGATTGTCATTCGAGCTCACAATATTTTGGTTTGTGAGATGTTTGTGTTTTGCATTATGTATTTCTGCAATTTTATTGTTGTCACTTCTGCACATTAAGTTACTTTGCTTTTATTTTTTTTACCAGATCTCTGTGAGGAGTAACAAGAGATTTCAATGCACGGTCACTTGACCACAACTCACAACTCACGTATGGCAGTTGAGCACGTATGAATTGGAGCACTGGTGGCGTTTTCATCACTGTTCAGGAGGTACCACTGGTTGTCCACTGGTTGATAAGTGGAAACATGCAGAAACTTGTCCACGTTTTGCCCACTGGGGTGTGATTGAAACTTTCATTCCTGCATTCATGGTTCATAGGTTCACAGCCCTGAACAAAAACAACAATGCCCATAGGTAGACGTGTTGCCCACTGGGGTGTGATTGAGACTTTTGCGCTGAAGTTTCTCAGTGGTCAGCAGCACTGAATATTTACAATAAGGCTGAAAAGGTGCACCTCACCAGGTGACAGGTGGACATTAATTAATTTTGCCCACTCTTGCGAGTAATATTTGGTGAATCAACACTGTTTATGAAGTGTTTTCTTCAGCCGGTAATGTTTGTTTATTTTTACGCAAATAAGCGCATTTTCATTTATATGCCAGCATTCCGCTACAAGGCTGTTTCTAAACGTGCATGCCAATGTTTATTTCAGTTCATTTCACGTTATTATTGATTGTACTGTGATTGACTCGTGCATTGTAGCTCATAATGGTTAAGTCCTGCGAGTCTGTTTACCATTTTCAAATGTCATGTGACTGTATTTAAATCACTGATTCACTCACACTCACGCTCGTGATTAAGAGGAATTCTCCTCGAAACGCGTCGAGTGGAGCTATCAATAAAAGCTCGTTGAATTGCACAACCTGGCTCGGACATTCGTTCTTTATCAGGTTTTGGAAAAGCTTTGAGATATATATATATATATATATATATATATATATATATATATATATATATATATATATATATATATATATATATATATATGTCGAAACTTGTCACTCGGAACACAGGATGCCCGGATATTCAGTAACAAAGAGCCGACCCAAAAGTGCTGGTGAATGGTGATTTATTTCATAAAAGCCAGCGCTGCCGCCATGACGCGTTTCGCCTCCGGGGAGGCTTGATCACATGACAAACAGCAGAAATCGAGCAGGACTTTTAAAGTGACAGTGCATTGAATTGTGCCATAGAAATGAAGGAAATACTTCAAAACTAATAGGCTGCATATACATACATCGGAAAAGCGATAGCGCCCAAGTGGGCCACCACGAATTTAGGATAAGCAATTTACATATTTCAATAAAATCACATTCCAAGATTTTAAAGAAAAATATAGTATGTAAAACTATTGCAGAAAATCAATGGTGAAAAAAACACTACAGAATATGCACATGATAAAAAATTCATCTATGTACATAACAGTGTGTTTGAACCCGATGTTTTCTAATGTATATAAAACAATTGTAAACAATAGTGAAAGTATTGAATATCCAAATAGCAGCCAATGTATGAAACAATAAATTTGTTTAGCCAGAATAGAGCCCAAGTGGGCCAGTCACAATATCTGTCACAGGCATATAAAGTGCATTAAGTGAAAGTGCAAACTTAGCAAAGTGCAAGACAGTAACAATCAATAATTCCAAGATTTAAAATCAGAATCAGTTATATACTGAAGGTAAAAACGCAAAATTCATCATATATACAACAAGGAACTATATTACAGGGAACAAGAATAACTAAATAACATATCCGGACAGGTCTTAGTTGGCAGAGGAAATAATCCTAAAGACAGGTATAGAGATCTTCCCTGTCATTAAGGCCATTAGGATTTTTGGTGTTCAGTTCCAGGATGTATCGGGTCTCAAGGAGACGGAGCTTGGCCTCACGGTCACCTCCCCTCCTCGAAGCCTCGACACAATCGACCAAAAAGAATAGAAGTTGATCGGGAACACCTAGGTGTTTGTCCTGGAAATGCCTGGCAACCGGATAATTCTGATCATGCCCAGAAATTGCCCTTATGTGTTGGAGTATCCGTTTGTGGGCGGGCAGTTTAGTGCTGCCCACATATTGGAGCCCACAGGGACACTCCAACACATGTATGGCATATTCTGTTTTGCATGAAAGCCACTTCGAGATGGCAGTAGGAAATTCTTGAAAAGGACTTTTAAAATGTGTCCTGTTACTGCCAAAACGGCAGGCTTTGCATTGGGGGCAGGTTCTAAAACCCTTCTTTAGAACTGACCAGGTGTTAGAAATCTTAGGTTCCAAAGTATTGCTGACTAGGGCTTTTGACATGGAGGGCGATCTTCTGAAAGTAAGAATTGGTTTGCTATCCACTATATGACCAATCACAGGGTCACTGCGAACCAAATTCCAATTTTTATTGATAATTTTAAGAAGAGCTCCATGTTGTCGATTAAATGTCAAAATCGCTCTAGGGGAACTAGTTTGAGCATCCTTGGTCATGGTGTTGTTCAGTGAAGTCTTGATTTGGGTATTAGTGCCTCCTGCCTGCTGACTGAATTGGAACGTCTAATTGCCTTGGTCAAAATTTCTGTGGAGTAGCCCCTGGCCAGGAAGCGTAACCTGCATGCCTCCTGCGCAGCCGCGCATTCGGCATCTGTGCTGCAGATTCTTCTTATTCGGAGCATTTCCCCGAAGGGAATGCTCCGAATTAAGTGTGCTGGATGTTGGCTATTGCAGTGTAGGATGGTATTACCTGCACTAGGCTTCCTGTACAGTCTGGTGTTGAGAATAGTGCTCTCCACAAATACCTCGACATCTAAGAAACAGATTGACTCAGAGCTAAAGTTTGCAGTAAAATTAAGATTAACAGTGTTCAAATTAATTAAATCAACAAACTTCCTGGCATTATCCTCATTACCCCTCCAAATCAAAAAAATGTCATCAATGTAACGCAAATATAAAACAATGTTGTTGGAAATTAAATCATGGTGCTGACCGACTAGGACCTGCTCCTCCCATAGCCCAACGTGAAGACACGCGTAGCTAGGTGAGAAGCAGGCCCCCATCGCCACACCTCTAACCTGATGGTATATTGCGCCATTGAAGATGAAGAAATTTTGTTCTAGGCACATTCTGGTCATATCTACCAGCATTCTGTTATGTGCCGTTGGAAGAGGTAAGTCTTTGTTCAGGTAATAGTCCAAAGCCCTGAGTCCGTCCTCATGTCTGATCGAGGTATAAAGGGATGAAACATCCAAAGTCATGAGTACCATGTTGTCCTCCCAGATGAAATGTTCAATATTACTGAGAAAGTCAAAGGAATCCTTAACATAAGAATGGAGATTTTTAACATGGTTTTGCAGAAAGAAGTCTATGTACTTTGAAACATTTTCCAAAGAACTGTCTATGGCCGAAATGATGGGGCGGCCAGGGGGTACATCAATGTCTTTATGAATCTTAGGGAGTAAATAAAATGAGGGAATAACTGGATGGTCTTTTTTGAGGTATTTGAATTCCTCATGTGAGAGTAGCCCCGCACTTCTCCACACCTGAAGTTTTTGGTGTTGTTCAATCCACGTATTTTTTGACAATCTGTATGTTGCTCCTGCGGTAGCATGATGGGTCGGACAGCTGTAAGTCTGCCTGTTGTAGATACATATCTCTAGGCCACAGGACCACGTTGCCGCCCTTGTCGGCCTGTTTGACGATGACATTGTGGTCCTTCTTTAGTTTCACTATTAGTTGTTTGTAGCATTGATTTTGCTTGGAAATGTGAAACTTCTTTTTATTGATGGTAGTATACAGATGTTTAATATCACGGACCACACTCTCCTGAAATGTATCTAGATTGTCATGTACCATAATTGGTTGAAAAGTGGATTTGGGCTTGAAAGGTGTGATTCGCTTTTCAGTTGGTTCCAAAGGAACATCCCTCATGTTCCCCGAAGAGGACTGATTTTGTAGATCCCAGATTGTGTCAAAGGTAGCCTGGCTTTGACTGCTGGAGAAAGTGGGACCGGATAAAATTTCAGGTTCAGTGTTCTTTTTAGGATGTTGCTCAAACAATTTTTTAAGTTTAAGTTTCCTAGTGAACCTGTATATATCCATGCGGGTGTCGGCATAATTCATATTGCAGGGAGGGCAGTATGAAAGTCCCAGGTTGAGTACAGCAGTCTCAGCAGAAGTAAGTATTATGTTCGAGAGATTGACTACTGATTTTGTTGTGGCTTCCGCGTTTTCCTTTTGTTTGCGTTTCCAATGACCCGGTTTGCCTGGATTGTTGTCGTTTGAGCTTCCGGGCACGGCATTTTCGGCGTTGCCAGCGTTTGTTGTTTGCCCGCTGTTTTTTGGTATGCGGGGTTTGTGTGATCTTAGGGTTTCGTGATGATCTTGGCACAGACAATCGACCTCCTGTGCCAAGGTGAGCTTGGTAAACCCCAACGGTGTATCACGATTTGAATCAAGTTCCGGATCACTCTCCACAGCAGAGCTTAGGCTGGAAAAGGATGTAGCGGGTAATAAGGTATCTTCCTTTGATTGTCGTGATACCATATTAGAGCGTGCTTTAGCCTTGACTGCATCATACCTCTTCGCAAAGGTAAAGACTTGTCCATTTAAATAGTCAATGCGGTCTCTCTCGAATTTAAACGCTTTTCTTTTTTTTTATTATATCTTCTTCTTTGGCCAAACGGGTCATCATATCAGTTCTCATTTTGGAAATTGCATCTGAGACTTCTAGTTTGGATATTTCAACCACCAAGGCATCAATTTCAATCTGCAACTTGATGCGAAGTAGTGTGGCTCACTGGTTAGAGGCGGCAGACCCGAGAGCAGAGGACGGCCCGGGACCAGGGTTCGATTCCCGACGCGGCAGGTTTCTGGACCAGGGTCAGCGGACTCGATAATTCTCTCGCCTCGTGCCCACTCTGATCAGCGATCACACTCGGCAACTCTGGGCACTAGCTTGCCTCATCTTCACTAACGGCCCCACCAGACCGCCGGGGATGCCTGGTCTCACCCTGGAGATACCCATTAAGGGACCATCTCTCAGGGAAGCCAGGAAGGGTTTCGCAGCGGTCGAAGCGCGGAGGTACCCCTTCGGGAGTGATTCCAGCGCTATATAAGCACTTAATTAATTAATTAATGCGGTCACTTTCAGCATATTTAACTAATATGCGTAAGTAAACGCTGGAGCAATTGAGGTTCGCTTCTGCCCAGTCCGCTAACATTGCCGGGTCTGGATTTTCGTAACTTGGAGCAATTGTACTTCTAAGCCCCCTGGGCACACGACCTACTTCTAAGTAGCGGGTAAGAGACCGGTGCTCCCACCACTTAGATTGCTCCGCTCTCATTGCACGTTCCAATCTTTTGAACAAATCCCTTGCAGTGGATGTTCCCGTTTCCTGTGCAATAGATGTAACAATCGCGGATCCCCCAGCCGGGGAATCCAAAAACATGGAATCAGCTGCCAGAGCTCGATTTCGCAGTCTGTCGGCGGCCATACTTATGAGCGCTAAAGGTGTGGCTGCTGTTAGAAACACACAAACGACCGGCTGGTAATTGGAGATACATGTCCTACCAGCTGTCGCGCACACTTCTCCCTGCTGTATCCAAAGTGTTCTCAGGGGTTAAAGCTCAGATCCAATCTCCATGGCAATGAAGACAATGGAACTCTGGCCGCTGTCCCACCGGAACACCTTCACGGTTAAGCAGGGGCGTTGCGGCGTTCTCCTCGCCGGAGAAAGTAGGCGATCCCGGACAAACTGGAAACAGCTTGCTGCCGCGTTGCCCTTATGAGAAGGGGTCTTGCTCGTACCTGGAAAGCGTAGGTACCGTATATATTCACTGAAAAAACCATAGGTTTCACACCAGTTATAGTTAGGAATTAGCATTTTAAAAACCTATTAAATTCACTGAAAAAACCATAGGTTTCACACCAGTTATAGTTAGCTGGAAATTTTACTGACATAAAACCATTGAAATTCCCACGTTACAGTTAGTTGGACTCACTATAACTTGCGCGCCTGCAATGCACTGCTGATGACGTCACATATTACATCACTCATGACATGGTCAGTGACATCACTCATGACATCTGTAAGAACATCCAACATAATACGTCATAAATTTAATATGACGCATGAGTATAAGACTGAAGGACTCATTTATGAGGCCATGCGTCACTTTAAAGCCACCGGAGCGTCACTTTTTGTGACGCACCAGTGCTGTAAAAAATGCACTTTATTCAGTCATATTTACAAAGTGACGCATATAGGTAGTTGCGTCACTTTGTAAGCCCCTGCGCCACATTATTCCTACGTCAGGTGTAATGTATGCAAAAGGGACGTATTGACACCAGAAAGGGTCGTAGAGGTGACATAGTGAATATAAAGCGTCATATTTGATGTATGACGTATCATGTCGCAAGGAGTTACAGATACGTCAGTATTTCTGACGTATCTGTAAGCGCAAAAGTGACGCATTGCTGGAGTGTGTCACAAAAGTGACGCAACTCCAGTAATGCGTCAAATTTTCCCCATGTTAATTTCCATAGGGCGGTCAACCTCACTTTTAGCCCGAACGGCTGAATGGATTTCCACGAAACTTTGCAAAATTGTAGGGACTGGTAGTCTGATGTCCCTTTGCTATGTCTCAAGATATGTGCTCCAGTGGATTTTGAGTAATTTAGGTTCCAAAAAATATATATATCTATAAGCGCGCTACGCGAGTTCGCGCGCGAAAAGCTGATTGGCTCTCGGGTGTCTGTAAACATTCCAAACCGCCCGGAGTGGCCGCCATCTTGTGTCTCGGTAGGATCGAGACACAAGAGGTGGCAAAAACAAAGAGGGAAATGACCAAAAGGGGGCAGGATAGACACCCCCTCACCCCTTAGGTTTGATGTGGGGGCCATAAAAGGGACCAGCGGGGCAAAAAGAAAAAAAAAAATCAATTTGCGTGGGGGGAGCACCCGGTACGCGCACCGGGGAGCAGACTGGGGAGCATACCATGGGGAAAAAAGAATGACAGAGTTTTAAAAAAATGTAGCCTTTTTTTATAAGTTGGAGGTAGTTCTAAAAAGAACTGTTTTTTTCTTCTTTTTGTTGTTTTATATTTTTTTTGTTTTTTGGAACATTTTATACTTTTTTTGGCTTTTATGAAGTTTTATATTTTTTTTGTATTTTTTATGGGGACAAACAAAAAACAGGGAATTGAAACAGCTCAACTGGAGCAAAAAAAAAACAGGAAAAAATTAAGGCTTTTTTTTGCACTGGTGGTTGCCTCCAGCACGGTTTATAAGTTTGATGCTCTGCTCCCCATATGAAATGGTAGTCCCACAAAATATACAAGTAATCTTGTAGTCTCCAAACTGGCGTTGGATGCATGGGACCATCTCTCTAGTTTCAGGACCCGATGGAGTGGGTTGTTTAGAGATGCTCGGAGAAAATTGGGGAGGGTTTTTGGTCAGTTCTCAGACCTCTGCTGCTGATTAGTTATTGGGCTGCTTTCTTTGCATGTGGCGTAGCATTGTGTGATTCCCAAATGAATATTGTTTTGCAGGGTTTCCCCTGGAAAGTGCAGCGCCACAGATGAGACATGTCACCTTTGCAGCATTAACTTTTTTGAAACCCCTTGGGATTTTAAAAAACTCCCATATAAAGTGCTCCTTAGGTTTATATGGGGGATTGTCTTCAGGCAGGAACTGCCTTCTCTTCTCCTCCTCCTCCTCCTCCTCCTCCTCTTCTTCTACACCACCAATGTGATGTTGTGGTGGTCCTTGTGGTGGTGGTGGTGCAGATGCTCCAGCTGCTGCTGCTACTGTAGCCATTTCTCTATCAATAGAAGCAGGTCTTCCTCACTCAAAGAATAAAGTGAGAATGAGGAAAAAAGGTGGGGTCTTTCATCATTTGGAAAACAAAACTGTACTGAACCAATGAAAAGTGTTATTTTCAGGTCACATGACCCGACGCGTTTACGCTACGCGCCCCGGTGCGCGCCTGGGGGTGCGCCCCGGATTGCGCCCGGCGGTGCTTACGTAGAGCATTTGTATGTGCGTGGATACTTCCGGGTGCGCTTACGCCATGCGTATCATGCGGACGCGGCTACGCGATACGTCACGATGATGTTTTCGTTCGCGGCAATAGCGCTAACGGGACGCTCACCGGTACTTGCACTGGGGCGCGCCGCAAGACTGTGCTCACCGGTGCGCTCATCGGGACGCGCTCCGGGAGCGCTCCAGGGCAAAAAAATAACCCCCAAAAAATGAAGAATATACATATAAAAAATAGTATTACATAAATATACAATATAGGATTCATTAAAAAAAATATTATATTTCATAGCTATAGAAATTTGCTATTAAAAAACCTATTAAATTCACTGAAAAAACCATAGGTTTCACATCAGTTATAGTTAGGAATTTGCTATTAAAAACCTATGAAATTCACTGAAAAAACATAAGTTTCACACCAGTTATAGTTAGGAATTAGCATTTAAAAAACCTTTGAAATTCACTGAAAAAACCACAGGTTTCACACCAGTTATAGTTAGGAATTAGCATTTAAAAAACCTATTACATTCTCTGAAAAAACCATAGGTTTCACACCAGTTATAGTTAGCTGGAAATTTTACTGACATAAAACCATTGAAATTCCAACGTTATAGTTAGTTGGGCTCACTATAACTTGCGCGCTTGCAATGCACTGCTGATGACGTCACATATTACATCACTCATGACATGGTCTATAGATATATATATAGATATATCTGTATATACACACAACAACGAAGGTTCCCTTCATGAAAAAGCCCAGCCCACACGAAGAGTGAAATCATTTCTTTATTGCAGACCATAGCAGGATTAAAAGTTCCATCTTGGCTCCCTATACAAGCCAAACGCGTTTCGGAATTTCACATTCCTTGGTCACTGGCATAAAAAGGAAAACAACAGCATCTGTGAGGATCCCTGATAAATGCAGTCAAGTCCCGCCCACATGGGCGTGTGTCTCTGGGTACTTGTGGTTCCCCCACATCTCAATCCCAAGTGGGTGCTCTTGCGTCCAAATTTTGGTAAAAATGATTGCCCCTGTGGGTTGGTGCCACTTTGGAAACAAATAAACTGCTGCTTTTCGAAGTCAAGCAACGTGAGACTCCTTGTTCCGTTAGCATCTGGAAAGTACGAGATGCAGATCCGCTTTGAGCAGCACGGCTTCCTCGCAGCTGGGAAAGCCGCTAAATACACAACAACGAAGGTTCCCTTCATGAAGAAGCCCACACGAAGAGTGAAATCACCTCTTTATTGCAGACCACAGCAGGATTAAAAGTTCCATCTCGGCTCGCTTATACAAGCCAAACGCGTATCTGAATTTCACATTCCTTGATCACTGGCATAAACAGGAAACAACTGTGAGGAACCCTGATAAATGTATTCAAGTCCCGCCCACATGGGCATGTGCACTGGTGTCTCTCGGTACTTGTGGTTCCCTCACATCTCAATCCCAAGTGGGTGCTCTTGTGTCCAAATTTTGTTAAAAATAATTGCCCCGGTGGGTTGGTGCCGCTTTGGAATCAAATAAACTGCTGCCTTTCATAGTGCCCACACCGCCAGCGCTCGCTCCACCTTGCGCCCCATACACTTACATACCAAGGAGACTCATGAGACATAATTGTGGGAAACGGTGGTGCAGGTTTATTTTGCATAACAAGTAGCAGATAAGGTGGGTCATCTTACAGGCGATCCAATGCGGCAGCCCCTCGCTGACCCGCATGCCTA
The DNA here is from genome assembly GCF_964263255.1 of Lissotriton vulgaris. NCBI lineage: Eukaryota > Metazoa > Chordata > Amphibia > Caudata > Salamandridae > Lissotriton > Lissotriton vulgaris. Next base: position 23,234 of record NW_028254180.1, read on the forward strand.
ATTAGCCATCTTGCACGGTAAGTCGATGCTCTTGACGGTGCAATACGTTGATATTTTATCTCGTTTACTCCCGCCCCCCCTGTCAGGGCGGAGCGATGAGGCACACCCCCGGTCGGTTCAGGCCCCCCGACCGCCCGAAGGACTAACGGGGCGCCGACGCTGTTTCCTGGAACCCCCTCGGCTCCAGGTTCTTGGCTCAGGCACCCCTACTGTGCCAGGCAGAGGTATTGACTGTCTCCTTCTGCCGCAGAGGTACCCTTACTGTCCATCTGCTTCCAGATCGCCCTGTGACTCCGCCTGCAACACAAAACAGACCATTAGTTGTTCACACCAGCCTGCTGCTCTGCTGCTGGGTCAGGGCCAGGGTGGGAACAGCGCAGAGCAGTCCAGAAGAAACGCGGCGAGAAGAGACCGGACAAAGCCAAGCTGTCCCAGATAAAGGCCCATGGGTCCGCCTCCCGCCCTTCGCGCTCACCAATCGTTGGCCGTTTCATAAAGGGGGCGGCACCCGGGCCGGCGCGCTAACGTTCTACTCGCGCGGCATGTGGCACTAGGACGCTGTCTCGCGTTATCTCCCCTTCACGTCGCGCGGCCAGCGGCATAATGCCCACACCGCCAGCGCTCGCTCCACCTTGCGCCCCATACACTTACATACCAAGGAGACTCATGAGACATAATTGTGGGAAACGGTGGTGCAGGTTTATTTTGCATAACAAGTATCAGATAAGGTGGGTCATCTTACAGGCGATCCAATGCGGCAGCCCCTCGCTGACCCGCATGCCTAATTAGCCATCTTGCATGGTAAGTCGATGCTCTTGACGGTGCAATACGTTGATATTTTATCTCGTTTACTCCCGCCCCCCCTGTCAGGGCGGAGCGATGAGGCACACCCCCGGTCAGTTCAGGCCCCCCGACCGCCCGAAGGACTAACGGGGCGCCGACGCTGTTTCCTGGAACCCCCTCGGCTCCAGGTTCTTGGCTCAGGCACCCCTACTGTGCCAGGCAGAGGTATTGACTGTCTCCTTCTGCCGCAGAGGTACCCTTACTGTCCATCTGCTTCCAGATCGCCCTGTACTCCGCCACAGCTCTGGAGGAGGCCCCAGTCGATGACAGAGCCCCCCCACCACCTAGCCACCTCGTACCCTCAAGATCATTGGCACCCTGCTGCCGCCAGAGCTTCCTGTAACTCAAGGAGGAAAGCATACATTCCAATCCGGACAAGTGAACCCCATCTCTTTCATAGTGGCCCACCGTCCTGTCCTGTATCAGCGCATGCCTAATAAACCCCAGACCCCTCTTCTCCATGAATTTTTTGCATGGCCCTGTTATTCCGCTGTATGGCATCCACTAATGCTCTCCTCCCCATTGTCACCAGATCATTCCCTCCCAGGTGCATTACGAGGATGTTGGGAGGCCCACAGGTGCACCATTCACCTTGAACCCACCATTGCAACTCCTTAATTTAAGCCCATTATTCGGATGCTTCAGCCTGGTAGTGACCATTGCATTTTGGGTGAGTGATTTAATCTCTCCCCTTTACTAAGCCTTTAGGTGCACCTCTATCATAATACCCTTCACCCCACCACTCTGGAGATTTCTTAGAACGGTTCTCAGGACACGCCCTAGTTACCTAAGCCGCACCTCTGATGGGGATTGCTTAGATACGGTTCACAGGCCACACCCTTAGTTGCAACCGCCCCACTTCTTACAGAGATTACTTGGCGGTTAGTTGTTTTTGTCCGGACATATTATAGGGGGGGTGATGGGCTTGTGAAATACATCTCCAATGCCGAATAATCCTGACCGTGAATGTCCTGGCAACTCACTGCAAGATCGTTATTTGCGATTGGTTAGAGCACGCGCTATCAGATGCCCGTAGCCGTCAAATGTCATTCTTGTAGCCTGCCCCTTGTCACTTTTCCCTTCCGTATGCACTGTTAGGTACCTCATGTATTTGTTCACCTAGTGGCGTTCCACCTTGAACCCACCATTGCCGTTGTAACCCTTAATTTACCCCTTATTCAGATGCTTAACTGATAGTGACCATTGCATTTGTGTGATTGATTTAGTCTCTCCTCCTTACTAAGCCTATGGGTACACCTCTATCATAGTACCCTTCACCACACCGCTATGGAGATTTCTTAGACGGTTCTTAGGACACGCCCCTAGTTACATAAGCCGCACCTCTGATGGGGATTGCTTAGATACAGCATGTATTTTGTTTGCTGCACACTTGTCACTTTACCTCATGTGACTTAACGTCTGCTTTTGCACGATTATTCCCTGCATTTTATCTTTTTTTTTTTTTTTTTGTACTTATTGCGAAGAGCTCCGCCTTCGGGTAACGTCCGTGCTACATTAAACGCATAACTGACTGAAATAGCAAAAGTTTGACCTCGAGCAATGAAGGACTGCCTCATTCAGGATAACGTGCTTGTCAACCATGCATTGCATAATGATTTTTATCGTGGGAGCCAGGAAAGGGGGCTGTGCCGCCTGCTAGAGCACTTGATGTTCAGAATCTTTACTATCATCTTTCAAGCCAAGGGGAGGGCTTGTGCAAGACCTGACTAGTGCTGTAATAATCATGACAGTGAATATCCTGGCAACACACTGCAAGATCGTTAGCCCGTAATCAACACATGTCATTCCCAGTTCTCTGTTGTCTTGCAGTATTTCACCTCTAATTACACTTAATTACCCACTTACGCAAGCATGATCAAGTATAATGTGCATATTAATTAAAGACGCTCTACCATCTCAATTAGGAAAAGTGGTGATGTAAAATTCGGCTGCACTTATATGTAGAGTAAGCCAAGTCAAAGCATGTCCTTAAACCCTGTGGAGTGTTTGCCATTTAATGCAGTATTATCCTTGTATCTGCGTTTCGTACTCCTTTGTAACATTAGCCCGCCACCTTTCTCTGGTAACACACAGTTTGCAACCTCTCCCTGCTGTTTGACTCGATACTTGCCCAAGTTCGCCATTGCCTACGTATCGTTTGTTCTTGTGCCTGAGTGTCTAGCATATTCTGCAGTATTTCCCTCCAATTGTATTTTGTTACTCTTGTGACCTGCACACTGGTAAATCATTACCCCTTGTAATGCACTGTTTGCCACCTCATGAATTTGTTTGCTCACAATTGTCACTTTTACCCTATCTAACTACCAATTGCATAAATGATTCTTATAGCGAGAGCCAGATAAGGGGCTGTGCCGCCTGCTAGAGCACTTGGTGTACAGAATCTTTACTATCATATTTGAATATATGTGCCTAAAACAAATTCCTTCTCTGCAAGGGGCTGCTAGCCAGGAAGCCAGAAGGCATGTCGGGCATGTATTACTTCTTTGATGAAAACCAGTTCGGGGGTGGTTTCGACTGGCGCCCCTAAACGGCCGTTCTAATATACCATGAATCCAACTTTGATGAGCCTGTCTGTGTACTGCTAGCACAAACAGATATGTTAGCTAATAATCCGTTACATAACGTATCACTCACTGTGCGCCCCATGTCACCTACCGCACTCGGCCATATATGTACCACCAGAGCTCGCTCCCACAACTGGATGCCTTCTTGTATACATAAAGTCAAGCAATGTGTGACTCCTCGTTCCGTTAGCATCTGGAAAGTACGAGATGCAGATCAGCTTTGAGCAGCTTGATGAACATGGCATAAAATACTTCTCATTTTGAGACATGGAAATAGATTCAGTATGTTATTCCTATGAGTCAAGCTTTCCACGGAAATAGAAAAAGAAGAAACATCTTAAGCTGCATTGTGCTAATTTGCGCTACTTCTAAATAAATCTGTCCCACTCTTTTCCCAATAGAGTTAAAGTATTTGTTCCTGTGCCTGCGCTGGACCCGCATTTCCACACAATGGATTTTTTTGGTCAGTCTATATATCATTAATTCACACGTTTCCTGCATATTTCCACTTCTATGCAAAACTTTTTTATGACTCACAGTGATATTAAGTGGCAATGACGAATAGGTAATTCTTTTTTAAAAAGCCATCAGAATGCTTTAAACGATAATATGCAATAATGATTGCTTTTTAGGGACTCTAGCAGCAAGCCAGGTTACATAGCAACCTTGTTGTGATGTCTAACAGCTCTGGGGAAGTGGGCCTGTCTTCAATCAAACAATTTCACAAACAAGACAAAGGCACATTTAAAAAAGGAAGCATTAAGACCCTGACAGAGACTAGTTCACAGCTACTCCGTGTGGCACAAGAGCGGGTATAGTGACCCGGCGTACTAAAACATTCACTTCAGGAACCCTGTTTAACACTGTGCTTCATTCCGAGGGGGATATTAGTGCTCTTGAGTTGGGTAATAATAAACCTATCTTACTTTGTGCCTGGATGTCACCAGGGGTGAATGTGCACTAAATGTCATCTTATTGTGGTTAAGTTTGCTATAACCAAACATAACTTTCCTTTTGACAAGCAACATACACAAACTTCCCCAATTGGGCGTGCTTGTGTTGTGACCAAAATGTGGAAACAATACGGGGTAGGAGGACCTCACAGAGTTTGACTCTGCAAATTCCATAGGCTTATATAAACTCTAAGATTTCGTGGAGTTTTGTGAGAGCGGGCACAGTTGGCACGTCACAATGATTTTTTGCGCCAGGAGCTTGTTCTGTACTGCAAAGTCAGTGCGATCTGCAGCAGGCAGAAGATGAACTGCTTCTTTCTTGCTGCTCGAGTATATTTTCTACCGAGGCAGCAGCGTTCTCACTGCGAATGATCGCAACGGCTTGGGACCGCCTGTGTTGAGAAAGTCTCATCTGGTGCCATCCTAGAACCCAACAAGTTCACTGTGGGACACCAATTCGTGCTTGGCATGGCAACTTAAAATTAGTGAGCTGCGCATAAGAAAAAACTCCACCATGTGGTTGCCAGAGTTTTACTGGAACTCTGCTTAACACAGAGTTGGCAAATGTCTGTGAACTCTACTGGCGGAACGGAATGTATCATTCATCCCCAGAATGAATGATGAGTCTGGTAAGTAACTCTTGTAACGTGCTTTTAAACTACTTAAAATAAACCAATCTCAGTGTACCTCACCTTCAAGGGCATTGAACTTAATATTGTCAAAGAGTCATGCTGTGAATATAACCAAGAGGTGCAATAACCCAGAAGTGCTTTTTCCAGGCACCTCAAAGGCAAAGACTAAAAAAATAGGAAGCCATGGTAGCACAGAGAGAAAGCTACACATCTACCCTTGTCTTTAAAAGACCAGCTGGCCTAAGTAACCAGAACAGCATCTGAAGCAGGTAATAGAATTAGTATGGGGATCAGAGAAGTTTTTCCAATAAGCAGTACAGAAGAAGGATGAGGTGGCAAGTTGTTGCTGCTCTGTGTTTAAATTGGACACCAATTAATTGGCCAGAAAATCAACAAAGAGAGCAACCCCTCTAAACCAAGGGGACGGGGTCTACAAGATAAAGTAAAACTGCACTTCCCCTAGGTGAATCTTATACTTAGAAAAAAAACAGAACAAGTTTTGAGTTCTGAGTCAGGACATATGTAAGTAGCTGTTCATTCACTAGATTTCCTAAGCTTACCTTCATTAGAGCATACGTTATGAGGAGGTGGGGGTTCCTCTTAGGGTGACATATACAAAAGTAACAATCAATGAACAGAATGCCGGAGAATATAAACATTAACCCCCAGTCACACCACCCCAGTTTGGACCCAGCTATATGCAAATCAGTCTTGGCCCTGTTTCTTGTGGGAACAGTCCAGCCCGAACTGCCAAGCCAGGTCCTCCGTAGACGAGAAAGAAGCATCCTCTGACCAGTTTCAGGGCATCAACCTTCATCAGCCAGGTTAGCCTGAATCCAGTGGTGTAGTGAGAACAGGACCCACGTCTGGGCATACCCATCCCACTTAGGGCGACACATACAGAAGAAAAAATTGATGGACGGAATGCAGGACAATGCATGCATTTGCCCCAGGCACAAGGATCTAGGTTTAATCCATCATTCTTTTGCTCATCACAGCACCCCAGTTTGGACCCCACTATTTGCAAATCAGACTTGATCCTGTTCCTTGTGGGAACAGTCCAGCCCAAAGTGCCAAGCCAGGTCCTCCCTGGACCAGAAACAAGCATCTTGGGACCTGTTTCAGGGCATCACCCTTCATCAGCCAGGCTAGCCTGAATCCAGTGGTGTAGTGAGCACAGAATCCCCATGTGGGCATACCCTTCTCACTTAGGGCAACATATACAAAAGAAACAATTAATGGACGGAATGCTGGACAATGCAAATATTCACCCCCAGTCACAAATATCTGGGTTTAATCCATCATGATTTTGCTCAACACAACACTTCTCCCCAGTTTGGACCCAGCTATATGCAAATCAGTATTGACCTTTTCCTTGTGGGAACAGTCCAGCCTGAACTGCCAAGCCAGGTCCTCCCTGGACCATAAACAAGCACCCTGGGACCTGTTTCAGGGCATAACTCTTCATCAGCCAAGCTTGCTTCAATCCAGTGGTGTAGTGAGCCCAGGACCCACGTCTGGACATACCCTTCTGCCTTAGGGCGACATATACAAAAGAAGCAATTGATGGACGGAATGCTGGACAATGCAAACATTCACCCCCAGTCACAAGGATCTGGGTTTAATCCATCATTTTTTGCTCACCACCCCAGTTTGGACCCGGATATATGCTATTCTGCTATTCTGTCTTGACCCTGTTCCTTGTAGGAACAGTCCAGCCGAACTGCAAAGCCATGTCCTCCCTGGACTAAAAACAAGCATCCTGAAGCCTGTTTCAGGCCATCACCCTTCATCAGCCAGGCTATCTTGAATCCAGTAATGAACAAAAAGGTTTTTAGTCTCAGAAAGGCACTGGGCGCTCAGCCAAAAGTGGACGCAAAAGTGTAATAGTGAATTGTAGTGTGGTGGTGCAACTGGGTGAGTGGAAAAACCCTTGTAACCACTCCGAAGTTTGTTAGTTAAAACTGACAAACCAACTAATCATAGAGGTTGCTCCGCTGGTGATATTTCTGACCCGGCGTGATCTGACCAATCTATCCCGTAGGTTGTTAGCTGCAGATAAATAAGTTGGGACCCCAAGACGAAGTCGTCAGGGCTGAAATGTCAGAAGCAAAAAATGTGGTGGACGAAATCGAGCGGATAGCTTTTAGGTCATTTATTAAATCCCAAAAAGAAGTCGTCAGGGCTGTAATCCTGGGAGCAAAGAAATCCAGAAGACGATATGGAGCGGATAACTCCAATGCCAATTATTTGTACATGGCGGAAAGGGTCGAGCCTTTGCGTGTTCTCCCGGGTCATAGTGTTCAGTTGAAATATCACCGGTGAAGCGACCTCTTTTCTTCACACGGCCTAATACTCAGCCCTGATGATTCGCGGAAGCGATGAAATACGTGTCGGCTGGCTGTTTCTGAGAGAAAATTAAAGAACCAAACGTGATGAACACTGTACAGGAGATCCCTGTTTATTTCTGCTTGCTTTGTTTACTAACATTGGTGTATTAAGTTATACACGACTGAATGGATTGTCGAGTGTGTGCATAGGGTATCTGTACTATCTTGAATTCAGTGGTGTAATGAGCATGGGACCCACATCTGAGCACAGGACCCACGTCTGGGCATACCCTTCCCACTTGGAGCAACATATACAAAAGAAACAATTGATGGACGGAATGCTGGACAATGCAAATATTCACCCCCAGTCACAAGGATCTGGGTTTAATCCATCATTCTATTGCTCACCACACCACCCCAGGTTGGACCCACCTATATAGGAGTCTAGCCTGAAATTCCAAGCCAGGTCCTCCCTGGACTGGAAACAAGCACCCTGGCACCTGTTTCAGGGCATCACCCTTCATCAGGCAGGCTAGCTTGAATACAGGGGTGTAGTGAGCAGATGGGACCCACATCTGGGCATACCCTTCCCACTTAGGGCAACATATAAAAAAAAACAATTGATGGATGGAATGCTGGACAATGCAAACATTCCCATTGGGCGCAGTGTCAAGACTGATTTGCATATGGCTAGGTCCAAACTGGAATGGCACAGTGCGCAAGAAAATGATGGATTTAGGCCCAGATTTCTGTACTGGGGTGAATGTATGACATTGTTCTGCATTCTGCCCATCAATTGTTCTTTTTGCATTCCTCTTAGGGTGGCATGGGGGAAAGAATTATGTTAGTTCTGCTGCCCATGTTATTACCATGGGTGAAATTCGGTGTTCTGCTACCTGACCAATGTAGGTTATGATTCCATCACTTGACCAGAAGGTGGCATTGTGCAATCTAAGGTACTGTAGGCGATATCACCCAATCTGTGGATAATTTTGTTGTACAATAAATAAGTACATTGTTGTACGTTTCTAAAATTTGAATAAAAAAAACTGCACCATAAATATAGCATGAATAACGCATTACATGACACGAACCGTTGTATTAATCATCAATGTATCCACATTAAAAGGATTTTTAGCTCAGTTAAAATCAGAACACTCTGCTTGAGATCCATCCCTTTGGA